>NC_044507.1:19164543-19259543 GCF_902362185.1 Chanos chanos
CCATTTTACACAGGGCAATCTTTATAAGTTCACTCTCTGAAGCCAGGTCTATAAATAGAAGCTCTTTGATATTTGTCTGCTTACCTGATCTATGAAGACAACCAGCGGCTCCATTACTTTCTGTCGCTGCATTCCTTCGGCGCCGAGTGACTCCCCCTTTTTTAATTTTTTTTTTTCTCCCCGGGGTAACGTTGTTTGTGCAAATAAAAACTCCTTCACCTCTTTCAGCATAGGGGCTATACTTAAATTAAACTGTGCAGGCTTCTAAGGTGCAATTTTTGTTTAATTTGTTTCATGGCCATTAAGATAAGAGTAATTGAGAACAAAGGCCCTCCCTCTGGCATTTGAGGTAAGATTAGTTGTGTAGCTGCTGCTATTCTTATTCTCTGCTGGGGTTTTTGCTACTGAACATGTATATTTCACTGTGTGTTTTAATTTATACCAGCAAGCATAAGCAAATCAAAACAAAAACATTCTGATATAACAACATTTTCTACTGCCGCTGCACTTATCTATTTCCAAATACAGTATGTAATATCTTTAGAGCTGTGTGTTCCAGGCTCTGAAACAAACTGTGATTTACAGGGTGTCGAGAGTGGTTTACTCTACTTTAAATCCAACCCTGGAGCTTCAGTACATGCAACACTGTCCATAATTCTTCATTTTGGCAAAGTGCATCACAGGAGAGTCCTCTGAAGTGGCCCTGCTTATGTGATGAAAACTGCCATAGATTTCAAAGGTTTCTACTGATAAGCATCGGAGAACAGAAAAGTTGAAGACTTTAGTGACAACTAAATGGAGGGTCGCCATATTTTCCCCTGGTGAAAAGAGATTGCACCATAAAATGATGAGAGAGAGAGAGAGAGAGAGACAGACAGACAGACAGAGAGAGAGACAGACAGACACAGAGAGAGAGAGAGACAGACAGACAGACAGACAGAGAGAGAGAGAGAGAGAGAGAGAGAGAGAGATCCAATCGATCCCTTTGTCCAAAGTGAAGCCTGAGGCAGCAGCCCTTTGCTAATGTTGAGAGGCAGTGCTGGTTCAGCCTTGACCAGCTGTCCTTCACCGGGTCCTTTTCAATCTGACTCACATTCATGGGGTAAAACAAACTGAGATCAATGCAAGCAAAGCCCCAAGAAACAAAATAAGAAAGGTGAGCTCTCTCCCCTCCAGGTTTTCTTTTTTAAATTTGAGTAATGAGATCCCAAGTCTGCAACTGCACGTCAGCACTTTCAGACTCCAATCAGAGAATAACTACTCCACTGACAGTGCTCTTGCAATGAGCTTGAGTTATCTGACACATATCTCTAATGAGTGATTCTAAGTGAAATGAGGAACAGGGCTCATTGAACGTAATGGGTTTTGACACAAGGAGCCCATCAGAAATCAGTTGACTGACTAACAGGAAATAAGGTAGCACCTCTAGAAAAGCCCCCCTGGTGGTAAAGGCTACAGCGTCTCCAGGTCTTCAACATATCATATTTATACACGTTATATAAACAGAGTACAAAGTCCTAGATTTATACATCAGAATTCTTAGCAGGGGGCCCCTGTTCTTTGTCATTGAAATGTGATGTGTCTCTGTGCTGTCACTGTCAAGGACAAGGCGCAGAGACGGGGTGGCGGGGGGGGGGGGGGGGGGGGGGGTAGAAATGGTCACTGTTGATGTGCCTTCCCGGCTGCCTCTATAATCACAACTCACAACTTTTCCAAGAGTTTAACAGACATCACAACTTATAAATCCCACAAGAGAGTAAGAACTTTAACAGTAGTTTTATATACTTTATAACCTACTTTCAATGTAATATACTATATTTAAACATTTTAGAATTTAGTTGTACTTCTAATAATAATTATATATACATATATATATATATATATACACACACACACACACACACACACACACACACACACACATACATCCATACATACATACGTACATATATACAGTAGGCGATTTATTAGTTTTTAACAGGGGTCATGGCCCAGTGGCCAACAGGGGAAATGGCCCAATGGTAACTGACACTACTCTATAGAGTATATAGGGAGATGGCAGGTTAACAAGGGGGATGCATTTTCGTACTGTAAATATATGTGTGTGTATATATATATATACAGAATGCTAATGACAGAACGCTAAAACAAAACAGTATAAAACAAAACAAGGCCAGTCTTGGACAGTAAAGTTGCCACGTTGTGTTCTTTCTCTGGGATGGTGAGAGTTGGCAGTCATTTGGATTTCAGCCACAGAGCCGGGTCAACCGTTAGGCACGAGAGTCAGACGCTGTGGCGAAGGGCACCTGTGTCTGTCTGGCCGTGACTGAGGGATGGTGAATGGCAGCAGAGCCTCCCGTGCAGCTGTCACCGTGGTGACGCTCCTCTCTGATACTCGCCGGCGTACCCTTGGGGAAAAGATTGGGAGCAGAACTTTGCATTGTAGTTCTCACAGCACAGAGGGCCCTTTTATCACCCAGACTTCTCTTTATCATTAAAGAGGAGACCGGTTACAATTTTATTTTACCCTGGCTACATTTCTATGATATTAAATGTAAGAGATAAGAAGGTAAAGCTAGTTGTAATAGGGGGAATTTTGCAAACTGAACAATCTGAGTTCCATTTTGCTGTGAAAATGAATGACTATCAATCTGCTGTGAAAACCTGTTAACAGGTTAATTAAATGTCCACACCTGAATTAATAGATATGTCATCATACAAAGTTTCACATGTTCCAGAGATACAGTCGGCGTGAAAAAAAAAACAAACAAAAAACAATAATGTGGCCAATATTTTCACAGATTTAACTATGGAAACCTTAAGTAATAGGCTAATAAAACACAAAGCAATCAACACCTGTAACCACATAAGAGGTTATTAGGGACTTTATATTCTGTATTACAACTCTCCTCTCATTAGTCCTCTCACGTAAAACTCTGTGTGTGTGTGTGTGTGTGTGTGTGTGTGTGTGTGTGTGTGTGTGTGTTGCTCTAAAAATTCTCCTCTTTCTACATTTTCAAATGCCTGTCCCTCTGGAAAGAAGGAACAAAAAGACAAATCATAAATATTTAAAGGGAAATGAAAATGTCCAGGGGTGTGATGACCATATTGAGCTCATTTCCTCACACCAGTTGAAGAGCCACTGGTAAGATCTCTCTTCTCTCTGTTCCTCTGCCTTTCTGAGAACGATGACGGTCAGCTGGAGACAGAGGACGTGGAGTAGCTCTGTGTTAGCTCAGGCAAACATTTCATGGGTCCTACAACATGGGATGGAGATGAAAGCCAGACTAGACTCATTAGCTGTTTTGTTTGTTTGTTTGTTTGTTTTTTTGTTTGTTTTTGTTGTTTTGTTGTTTTCTACATTTGGTGCATGACTAACAAAGCACTATTCCATAACTCATACACAATGATGTGATTCCAGAGGACTAAAAAAAAAAAGATCTTCATTCACACTGATAACCAATTCACATAGGGTAAAAGTGTACAGTTATTAAGGAGCTGGATATGTGCGGTGTTATTATGAATCTCCCTCAAGTCGAGCCTCATAGACTTTCAAGCAAGATGGACTTATCAGGGCTGACACAATGAGCCCTTGGAGTTGTAATCCATTTTCTTTTCAATGGGATTGCCCGTTTGCAGATTTAAGTCAAATTTCTCTTAGAACGACACGGTCCAGTCTATGCACACATTTTCATCATTAGATGATGTCCAAAAAAGCTGAAAATGGAAAAGAAGGAAAAAGAAAAAAAAGCAAATGAGGGACTGTATGTACTGTCTGAACCTCGTATCAAGAAGACAGGAGACTTCATTAAACCATTTTCCTCTGCACTGACAACCTGCTATTGCAGTGGATAAATCAAAGCCAAGTGTATGTGAGGAAAAGCATAAAACATGACAATCTTGACCAATTCCATTAAAAACAATACCAACAACCCCAATTAAATGATGCTATGGCACAAGATTATTTGCCTTCAAGTTATGTTTTGAAATTAAAGGGATGATTTTCTTTTTAATTTCAGTGAAAGCTTAATTGAAAAAAAAAAGGTGATTGATGACTCCAATTATGCAACTTTTCTTTGACTTTTCTTCATCTAAAGTTAAATAAATTAGATTAACTCATTCTCTCTTGGTCTCCCTCACTCTCTCTCTCTCTCTCTCTCTCTCTCATACACACACACACACACACACTCACACACACACACACTTTTCCGGGTTTTTGTGGGCCAATAAATTTGACAAGAAGCTGGGCCAGACACACAGTCTCTGAGGGAAGCAAAGGGCCAAATACTGGTGTTTTATCACATGGCAGCTGTCCAACTCAAACAGGACAGTCGGGATATGTCAATTTTAGGGGCAGATCTCACAGAAATTCAGCAGATAAAATTTGAAGGCATTTGGAGAGGAGGACATGTAACGGTCTCTCTGCTTCAGCACTGGATGGACAGATAAGCTGATTTTAAGAGAGAGGAAAACAAAAAGGGGCATCTCTTCATTTATGTTTCAAAGCAAAAGCACATATGTGCTGCCATGATAGGATTTCAACAGAGGAATGGGTTTGGCTTTATTCCTTGTCTTGCTCCATTCCTCTGCATAAACACAAAGACTATCTGAGAAACAGCTGGCTGAAGACCCACTCAGAAGATGTAAGAGAAATAATACGATTAGAAAAAAAAAAAACGAAAAAAAAAAATATCCCTGATAATCCAAAAAGAACAACAAAATAATAGTAACATTAATCAAGTTGTAGATTTTGTATTGATAATGGTGACAAATTAATGACAAGCCATTCAGTTAAAAATGTGTGAAAAGAGAGAAAAAGAGGATTGCAAAACCTGGAGCTCTGGAGAGGTGTGCGTGTGTGTGTGTGTGTGTGTGTGTGTGTGTGTGTGTGTGTGTGTGTGTGTGTGTGTGTGAGTGTCTGTTTGGGGGGGGTAAAGGGCAACAGGTAAAGTTTGTGTGAAGGAAATCTCTGAAAGCTATTAAGAAACAGTAAAGTAGGAAAACAGCGTTACACAAAGCCCCCACTGGTTCCCTCACCAGAGTCCAATTAGGGATGGTTTAGTGACAGAATCAGCTTTACCGTCCTTCTACTGCGATGCTGCAAGTCTCCCGTTCACTGTTTATCACTGATGTCTATTTTTTAAACCTCTCTGACATTGTTAAGATCAGGGGTTTTTTTGATGTTCTGTTCCTAAATTACAATGCAGCACAAGCTTGTTCCCAATGAGGTTTGTTCAATTAGGATTATGTAAAAAGGAGCAATGTACTAGCTGCAGGGAGTTGAGACTTGAAGCTCATTTAAACTTACTACCACTTATCAAATTGTACAAACTAATGCTAATGCAGGTTGAAGGCTCTAAATAATGGTAGTGAACAACAAGGAGAACAATGGTATCTATCCAGGTCAGCTTCAAGAGAGCTCTTACATTACTTTAACACACACACACACACACACACACACACACATACAGAGCATAGCGTGGATTAAAAGATTTTTTTCCCAGTTCTCAGGAGCATGCAGACTCTTCTGTTTGTCACTGATAAACAGGACCGCTTTGAATGTAACATGAAGCATAATTATTGTCTCTGCAAATTAGCAATCTGTACAAGCATAATTTATCACTGCTTTGCTCACCTATAACATCCATACCTCTATGATTTCCCACGTGAGTTTTCCTCATCTAATACGCCACTCTCTAGACAGGCAAAAAAACGGCTTGTTTACCTGTTTTTAGTGACCATTTGGGATTTCCCCATATCACTTTGCTCAAAAGCTGCATAAAACTGCTGATGCAATTTTCTGTTAGGCAAATAAAATGGGGGATATGGGATTTAAAATAGCTGTAGAACAATTCCAAAACATCTATTTCAGTGTCTTTTGCACCACTTAATAGTGAATGCAAGGTTTTTAAGTAAAGTTTAGGTCTGATATGTGGAACATGTGCCGATATCCTACTGCAGTAATCAAAGTCTAAGGTTAGGAAGGACTCATTCCATTTTAAAGTACCACCTTGTAACAAATCTCCTCTGTATGACACAGCTGCCCAACACAGTGCGTGCTCTATATGCCCAAGAGTGCTTTAGCAGAACACCCATAACAGTCGCTCCTAGCATGCCCTGTTTGGCTCCACACACAGACCTGCAACAGCACTAACACAAAATAAATCTTTGTGATACAAAAGGGTGTTTACTTTGCTATTGGTCGCATTGTCTGTTTTTTTTTTTTTTGGGGGGGGGGGGGGGGGGGGGGTTGCTTTTTTGGGGTTTTTTTGGTAGTTTGTTTTATGAGGTTTTTTTTGTTCAAGTGGCATAGTTCTTTGTCTCTCTCTCTATCTCTCTCTCTCCATCTGTTTCAATGTAAGGATGGCACAGTCTATTACCATTCCACGGCTGCCTGCAGCTGCCGCCCAGCAGTCAAAACTCACAGCCCTCGCTGTCAGTTTGAGGCTCCTCATTGAGGATCACATTTCACCATGGACAAAGCTGAATCTCTCTCACTCCTCTTGCTGCCTGCAGAATCCAGTTAACAACACACACTCACAACTCAAAAAAAAAAAAAAGAAAAGAAAAGAAAGAAAGAAAGAAAGAAAGAAAGAAAGAAAGAGAGAAAGAAAGAGAGAAAGAAACTCTAGGGCTTGGACATGATCTGAAGTCTCAGAAAGCAATTTGTTCTCAAGCCCATTCTCAGCTTGAGAGAAGGTCAGGCTCTTATTTTTCCTTAACGCCCTGCAGAAGACAGAACGCTGCTCCACCCCTGCCTCTTTAGAATGGACGGGATTCACACCCAGCCAAAGAAACCACATTCTCATTAAATCACTGAGCTCTAACAGCTCTAACAACAAACACATTTTGTCAGTGCATTTTTTTAGATTACGTACACACAATTAGTGTAGCTTCATCATTTTCAAGCCTTTCAGATTCATATTACTTCCAGGTTTAATCACGAACAGAGGAGTCTGTTGAACTCCTAATCAGTCAAACTGTACAAAATGAATACACTGGTCTTAATAGGTGTTTAAAGAGTTAGAGTTTAAAAAGTTATGGATTTAATCTGTTTGAAGACGAAATTCAGAGTATTACAGAAAATGAATGTGCTGTCACTAATTCTAATAACCATTACTTGTAGGTTTCTGTGCGGCATGAGACTATGATATCCCCTACTGCCTCTTTTCCCCATCGTCCTTTAACTCCAGACTTTGGCCAAAGCTGTCTGTCCCTCTCCGCTGTAAGTTTCTATTACATCACTGGTGCTCAATGCCGTATATCCGTCTGCGTATGCTGGATGACACTGAATATCGACATTTCCTTGTAAAAACCACCGAATAACTCTTCAAAGTTTTGTCTCTTTGTCTGGGTTTAAAATAAACCAAAATGAAAGGTCAGTGGTATTACCTCTGAATGCAGCCATGAAGAAAACTATTACATCTCCCTCACAACACACCACCATTTAACACAATTTCAACATAATCTTTGACCAAATTACTACACATTTGGATAAAAGTGGAGGCCCTGACAATCACTTAAGCAGAGACCGATGGCTCCACATCAGCAGTGAGCTTAATTTACTCTAATGCTCCTCTAAAACATTGCAGCCTATGACACGGCCCACTTATCACCCATTTACTTCATGTTTGCTATCTTTGAAGAGGCATACACTCTGATTTTTATACATACAAATTGCTCTCTGGAAAAGAAAAGCCTTCTCCCTTCCGCAACCGTGGAGAAAAGGAACACATATCTCGGGACTGATTGCTTGACATGGGTAATGAGACCAGAGTGCTTGAGTTCTGTCTATATTCAGGTCTTTTTGCAGGTATCATGTAATCCTTTGGCAACCGTGTTTGTGTGAAAAAGAGATCTTCACACCTCATATGAGGAGGTTTGCTAGGATACAAGTCAAGGAAAATGTACAGCAAACAAGTCGAACGTTAAAAAATAAGCACCGTTGAGATCCTGATGCAAAGGGGTTCGTGTCTAACAATGGATTCCTTTGCTTTACATTATCTCACTTAATTCACAGCTATTTCCTAAAATAGGAGCCTACCAAGATAATACTGTAAAGTACTGTAATGGACGTTTGTTTGTTTGTATGAGTGCCTTATGCCGAAATACAGTTCGTTCCAGACCTGCTAGCTCCATTCTGCGTGTTTTTAATCACTAGTTCGATTCTCTGTATTGGTACGCCAAGTACCGCATTGCTCATTCCAAATTGATTACTCCAACAATCAGCATTGCGGGACATCACGTGAACTTACATCACAGGCGCTCCCGTTTTGGCAGTCAGCCAAGCTGACCTTCAGTCATCTGAAGTCAGCTGCATGTGTACAGTCTAGCGTAGAGTTTTCAGTCCGGTGTAAATTGAAGATTGTATCTTAACAATTGCAAAGCTTAAAATAATAAATGTTGTGCACGCAAATGCGTTAATCACGAAAGCCAGAAAGAGAATCATCTTTTTCTTCAGAGCTCGGAAAAATATACACATGAGCGGGGAAAAAAATCAATTACAGCTAAAAATAGGAAAAGATTTCATCTCAAGGTTATGCAATGATCACTTTATATCCAGAGACTCAAGGGAGGTAGACTACAGATAAGATGGTGAAAAGACAGGAGGATATTTTCCAGATGGTTCCGTGGTAGAGCACAAATTTCACCACTGTCATTGTCACTGATGCCCGTCTATGTGGCTGTGACACCTCCAAAATTCATCTCTCTCCCTGAGGTGATACCTCATAGCAAACAATTGTTTATCTAGCCAGAGAGGCCACATAGTTATGATGTCTGAGTTGATCAACCTGAAAGAAACATATTACAAGTTTTCCCTGAAAAACTGACACTGTTTTCAACGCAACATTAGACTTGTAAGAGGGACTGTTGTAATGTTACAAAGGCATTCTGGGTAACACAGTAATGGTAATACTTTTATTTTCATAGATAAGGCAAAACCAACAACCCTATAAGTCTATGCCATTTTGTTAAACTTCTACTTTTAAGGGTGAAGTAACTTTTAGTTGTGAAATAATCTGGAGAGCTTCTTGGCTTTCACATTAAGAGCTTCAGCTGACGCCATCTTTGTTTACAAATCTTGACTGTAAATGCGGCCCCGCGTCTGGGTTTGCACAACCCATTAATTAAGTTAGCAAACACGAAGACAGAAAAGCTAGTCAAATTAGCTTTCATTATGAGTGGTTTATGTAGATAATTACAACAATGTTAAATGAAATTAAGAATGAATAAATAAACAGTTACAGTTTCTCATCAACAACAGCATAGGCTGTTGATGATGAGACACAGGTGTAACTACTTGGTTAGATTTCATGATACATGATTAGTGACATAATTAGGTGAGGTCATGGTTCTTTAACCAGTCCCCATGCTAATATAATGACCATTTACTGACCAATCAGAATCAACTGTTTGTTTGATTGTTTGCTTGTTTGTTTGTGGTCTTCTATACAGTAAGAGTTGTTATTGATTTACATGATTCAGTGTATTATTTTTTACTGTTGTAACTATTATTATTTGTACAGTGGGGCCAATGTAGATGGAGCAAAGGGTTGATTCTGTAATGTCTGAAACTATTACTATGAGAGTATGAGAATCTTACATCTGGCTAAGCCCCGGACCTTAAAATTAGAGCCTAAAAAGAGAATTTCCAAAGAACTATTATACAAAAACCAAGCATCGTTCTGGTTGATCGTTCTAGTTTCTGAGATCCAGAAAGTTTAAAATCAGATCTGAGGGGGAAAAAAAATATTCCTGGATCCCAGATGAGCTACTTAGCATGCAGATGTCTGCTCAGAGGCTTATTAACCTCTCACCTTCAGCTCTGCGGTTTACCTCCAACTTAACTGAACCTCCTGGCTGTGGCTGAGTGGCAACTGTTGTCTAGATTGCCAAACTTGGATGGCAGAGAAGAACCTTAATGATCTCGGCATTTGCCAAGAGAAACATGTCATTAAGATTCCGAGGCAAACAGCAGCGGATGTGTACACTGATGAAATCCTTACACAATCAGCTGAGCGTTTCTGAAATGAAGACACTTCCTCCAAGGATATATTTTTCAGCACTTCCAAATTAAATAAATAACTGCGTAAGTCCACGTTGCACAGAGTAGACTCATCCTTCATAGCAGTTATCCGTGTCGAGTACAGCAGCTTCAGACATTACACATACACAAGGCTGGTAAATCCATGCAGCAGATGTTGATTTTATTCTCAGATGAATACAAACTAATAATGACTTTGTTCCACAATAGGCTCAAGTGGATTACAGACATTTGTGTATACATTCTTTCTTTTTTTTTTCTGAATGAACTCCAATGTTTCTTTCTTTCTTTCTTTCTTTCTTTCTTTCTTTCTTTCTTTCTTTCTTTCTTTCTTTCTTTCTTTCTTTTTTTTTTTTGTAGTATCGTAATCCGCAAAAGTAAAGGCTAATTTATTTGGGGATCTTGAATTGGTGTGTGCTCTTAAGTTGCATGGCTTTAAATATTAGATGCGGGACGGCAATTAGAGAACCAATTAGAATACTGCAGTTTTGTGCAAACGGCGTGGAATGGTGCATCAAACTGAATAGTTAAACTCTAAATTAAATATTCCACTCCAAGTTTACATTTTGTTTCTTTGTGATTTACTTGGTCAGAGAAAGCTCATCATTAATTCTGTTGATGTTTAGGGCAATATATTGGATTGAAAAATGTCATTCATTTGGTACTACAGCGCTGAGTAGTAAAAAGACCCACAGATGCATCAGTCATATCGGTAGGTTAGAATGTATTGTAAGGAAATTATGGGCATATTTCATTGTCTTTTTTCTCTCTCTCTTTTTCTTTTGCTGACAGTTTTGGCATTTCTGGCCCCAGCTGTGGCTGCAAACAATGGCACACACATAATCATGGCTATCATTACTCAAACAGTGCCCCTAGAATGAGAGCAATCATGCATGTCTACACGGTCACGCTTCGCAAACTGTGGATCAGAGCTTGATGCTTCCAAGCAGGTTATCGAAGTGTTCTGTCGACCTCTGTATTCACTTGGTGTCACCTTTAACAATGACAGATTTTCAGCTGCTGGCATCACTGTTGTGCACTTGTAGGGCTTCGGTTACCTGGTCCGATCAAATGACACCTGCCAGCGTTTCTCCAGGGAGAGCGGGAAACAGAGAGGGTTTTGACACATGACTGATCTACGGAGAGCGGAGTCAATTGAAAAATTACGACGTGCCGGTTTCTGCAGCGTACACATATGCTGCCGCCATTCAAACTCCATTAAAGCAGCTGGCACGCGGACACCTTACCCTCCAGCGTTAGCAGAAGACCAGAGAATCCTCTTCTGTTTCATCCCCATTCTCACTCCCTTCAATGGCAAAATTCAGTCCTGAGTAATGCCCATTCAGTTCAGCCCTGGGCAAGATTACATCAAATTTGATAATCTTACTGAAAAGTTTATTTGCCTTGGCACCTATTGCTGTGTTTTTTGGGGGGGGTTTTTTGTTTGTTTGTTTTTTTTTTGTCTCCACTGACTTAGATGAACAGTGAACAAACACAGAGCAGTTTGCCACCTTCATGACCTTGAAACACACAGAGCTCATCCGTGAGAGGTCACTTCCTGGCAGTTTGGCATGAGGGCTTGTCCGAGCAAAACTGTCTAACGGGACTTCAGACTGAATCTGGGCCTGAAATGTGGTACAGAAACGGACATGAAAACAAGCAGGTGCCTTGAGGAATTCCTGCCGTCTAGTTCGGTATTCCTGCGGCAGATTAAATGCACGCTAGGCTTGTATAATCGAGGCCACATGTTAATATCAGTAGTAAATGTCAAGCATGCCCGTTTGAACAGTTTGTGTCCTGAAGTCTTTTCACGTAGGCGTAAGGAAATTCTGAGGCATTTAAGTTTGATTTAAGGATTTCCCCACAAACCCCAGGGCCTTCATGTTCTTTCTGTCATACTGGGAAAATAAAAAGCACAGATAGAAACAGACACACTCAAAAAGCCCACAGTTCAGTGCGTTTGCTCTAAAGGGCCTTTTTTCAGGATTATTTCTTTTTTCAGAATTGACAAACGGATGAGTCCGTAGGGAAGTTTTATCAAAGTAAATGCAAATAACTAGTAGATCATTATGCACCTCGAGAAAAAAAAAAAAAAAGTACTGTAGTTACCAGGTAGATGTAACCAAGTAATTACAGGATGCCATGGAAACTGGGTTAAATAAAGAAACTGGGTTAAATAAGGCTAAGTCGGCTTTGTAAAGTAACCAAGGCTAACTTACTATTAAAACAGGTGAAGCTACCAGTGTGGCAGCAATAACAGTTATTATTTACAGTCATCATATGCAGCTTTTAAGCACCAAAATCATCAGATATTTCTCATTTCATTTAATGGATTTAGGTTTAGTGTTAGGGTTATGTGCAATCTTGATAGTATTATGCATTTTAAGAGAAACTGTGCATTGCTTATGCTACTTGAACTATGAATTAAGCTCACAGAGCATGATTTCCATTGCTTTCCAGAATTACTCGGATAATTCTATGTTGGGGCTTTCAAGGCAGTATGAGACGGTTGTTTTTAGTCAATTACAAATTTGTGACCAAATGAACTATGTAAATTAAAGGCCAAAATACATTTAGATTCATTTAGACACAATTAAATGCTGCCAGTGGATTAGTTTTATCTGCTGTACCAAGATTTTAATAATTTTGTGTATTCCTTTTCACTACATCAGTGAGTCCTAATCTGCAATCCAGTTTATTACATGGGATAATATTAATCATAGCAGATTGCCCACAGCACAATTTAAACATGGGAGGTAGATTTATATCCTATGCCGTGAGTATGGGGCATTAATAGCGTTTGATTTACAGCTTCATTTTGACTTTCTATCTGGGCAGAAAAGAAATGTGTAATAGACCTACAAAAGGTCTTATGATTGGGTTTCCTGATTTCACAAAAGGTCTTATGATTGGGTTTCCTGATTTCACAAAGTAATGTGATTATTAAAACACCATTTATCTAACACCATGCTCACTACAAAATTTAAAAAAAAAAATAAAATTGGGATATCAGATCCTCAGCACCGTGCCTGTTTAGCATGTGAGAGAGAGAGGAGAATATTTTGGCCTCCAACAGTTTCTGCATCTGTTTTCACCTGTTTTCATCTCTCACGCATAAACAGCGTCAATACCACTCCGTCTTTGCAAACATACTGTTAAGAAAGTATAACGAGATTCTTTTCGCCATTTCATCAAAAGAAAGGTGCATGTTTTTTTTGAGAGAGAGAGAGAAAGAGAGAGAAAAAGAGAGGATGGGGAGTCCAAAAACAGAAAGGCGGTAATCATGACAAGAGTCGTTTACATCCCACTGATCTGTATCCATCAGGAATTCCAGCACATGATTGCTATTGTGTTTATGCATTACTTGCTTTGATGCTCTGTTGTGCAGCCTGCAGGGACGGAGAAACAGCTCAAATGAGATGATTAAGAAAAAACCTTGACGCTGCCCCTCCAAGTGTGCTTCCAAGGTGGTGCGAGCGTATCCTGGATGACGCGCTTCATCAAAAACTCTCATTTAAAAAAAAAAAAAAAAAAAAACTTCAACGTGCCAACACAAGCCCTTCCGGCTCCTGTCTCTCTCCAAAGAAAAAAAAGAAAAAAAAAAATCCCCCCACAACCTTTGTCAACCTCCACGCTACACCTTTAATGGAGGCACTTCAGACAGAGTATCTCTTTCTGAGAAAAAAAGAAAAAGAAAAACACATTGACACTGTATATCTTGACTTGTGACTTGTATTGAACCGGAGAGAAACCCGATAGGAGACACTGCCCACTGATTTGGAGTCGACGTCAAAGAAGATCAATTTCATCCTTTTTCTAATCATTTCACATACAGTGGGTGAAAATGAATTATCAAGCCAGAAATGGAGAATTTCACAACGTGTCTGATAACATCATGTGGGTGTCATGGACAGGCCCGCAGTGCAGCACAATGAGAGAGAGACTTTGGCAGGGCCTTCTCTTCAGCACACCCCACCCGTGATTTAGTGCAGTTCAAAACCCATCAAGCATCTCGCCGATGATGAATGTCTCCCAATTCACGCACCACTACAGTGCCACTCAGAAAAGCACCACTACTCCCCACAATATGCACACAAATATATTTTGCTGCAAGAGAAAGGATGAATAGCACAATGAAAAATATTAATAGTTCCCGGTATGACGTGAGTGCTCGAGAAAAGAAAAAAAAAAAAAGAAAAAAAAAACAACTTCTAAGGTTGTTTTGGGGAACTTCGGGGCAAGTTTAGAGAACCGCATTAATCGGATTGAATCTATTAGGCTCCAGACGTCCATTGTACACTCTCTCTTTAAGGCTTCGGTAAAGGTTGAGCACTAGCTACTCTTAATAGCAGACTGTTCTCAAAGCACAAGCGCTACAGCACTGTGTTCGCTACACAAAAGAGTGGCTGAGTGAAAAAAGAAAACTCCAAAAAAAAAAACCTTTTCTTAATGGTGTGCTCTCAAAAACCATTATAGCACCTTCGGCCATAGTGGAGAGCAACAGTGTACTGTCGTTTTTACAGATGGTCCAACAGCTATACAGCACACGGGATCAATAACCTTAAAAGAAATCTACATTCAGGGGCTGCCTTTTGAACATCCCTTTGCGGGAGACAGACCCAATTTTCTATTCTGTATCCATCTCACAGTCACAGAGCTACATACTTGTTAATGCATTAAGCTGCCAACGACAATAACATGGAAGGTGTGAACGCTGCACCAGGCCAATAGCCCGTGTGTTCTCATGCCCGCAAGCTGTCTCTTAGCGCCGGATAAGCTAAAGGGAATTGTTCCTTGGGTAATTAGATGTAAATTTCTTCTTCCTTGTTCTCTTGTTCTTTTTTTGAGTGTGTGATTTTTTTTTCTCCTCCGTTCTGAATATATATATATGCAGTGGGCTTTTTTTTTGTTGTTTTTTTTCTAGTTTCACAGCACAAATAAGAGAACACACACCATAAGATCGATGGAGACTCGTCCTTATATCCACTGTACCAAAAATACTACCCCAAAAAGGGATCATTTTAAATGATGTTACTTCACCCTCCTCGATTCTCCTATTTCTTCATAAGTGAAAAAAAAAAAAAAAAAAAAATTAACGAGGGAAAATGACTGACAAAGCAAACAAGCTGATTCAACGGCCGGGTGTGCCTCTGATGAAACATTTGCATAAGCCCGTCTGATCAGAATCAAAGCCATATACAGCTGGATAAGGCATGCAAAAGAAGTGGGCCGCGTCTGTGTTGTGACAACACCTACAGGATCTGCCGGTTTAGTTAAAAAAAAAAAAAAAAAGAAGGCCTGAACTCTCTTCATGATTGTGTGAGAGAGAGAGAGAGAGAAGCAAAGAGGACTGTGTGGAGCTCAAGAGATTTAATACCTCTGTCTACAGCATTACCCAGAAAACAGCCTCAGACGTAACAGTTTATCAATCTTTGGCTCTTTCCATCTACCAATCAGCTGCCATGTGGGATAAATATGGCACCATAACTTACTCTAAGTGCATCTCAGTCCATTTCTGAGCAAATGCTTTTGTAAATAAATTGAGGATTAATGGCTCCGATACAAGGCTTTGAAACACTGTTGTTGTTTTTGTTTTGTTTTGTTTTTAATGTTGAGTTATGCTGTGACTATGGCGGAGCAAAAGCATTTTAGGTAAGACATAGAGGGGAAAACACTTTTGGGTTTCATCTTAATCATGAAAAGATGGCTTGAATTACAACATTTTTATATGACTAAAATATATTTCTATTCCACCAGGACATGCTCTACAATGGCATTCTATGATGTACCAGTCATTTCCAAGATCTACTGAAAGTGGTAGAACACCCAGAGGACAAATATTAGGTTTAGGTTTAATGTAAGAGGCTGTGAGTGAGATGTAACAGCTGGCAGAAAATGACTTAAAAAGCTATGCAAACATAATTAATCCTAAATAGTCCAGTGACATAATGGGCAAATGTATACTATTCAGTCTACACTGATTACATTTAGAATTTTGGATAAGCTGGTCGAATGTCAACAGTAAGTGCAACGTTGTTCGATGTTCAGTGGTTGGAAAACGTTTTGACTTGAATGGGTTACTGTTTATCAAAGCATCAGCTTCCTTCATAACTCTCTCATTTATCGATTTGTAAGGTAAGCAGCTTTTTTCCCCCAACTATGATCAATACATTTATTAAGCGACATCTTTTAAGCTGAACACACAAAATTATATCAGGGTTGAAATATTTAACCAAGTAGAATGGATGTTGATCAAGTATCAACAACGGGCTGTGAATCAAGCGTGAACCAATTTATCTCCTGCTCTAATGGAGGCTGACATGACGGATAGCTGTACTCCTCATGGCTCCAAATTCACTGGCTACAGTTTCAAGCAGGTCCCTGGTCACGCACTTATCTGTTCTTCTCGCTTTATTTTTTCATTCTGTGAGTTGAAAGTCAACAAAAGTTGCCTTGCAGAAAGCTTGCAGCCAACCCACTCAAATCTACCTCACGGCCAACGCAAGTCTTTTTTGTGTTGTTTTTTTTTTTTTTTTGCAATGGCAATGAGGGAGGGATGATGTCATCATGCATATGCATATGTAAACCAACATACTTCGGGGCACAACCGACAAACTGGTTTTTGTCCCACTCTCACCTATGACAGGAAGACCACAAAATCAAAATCTTTAAGACGTATGAAAATTCATTCAAGACATGTATTTGCACGTGCAAGTAAAATTAGAAGCCTTTTCTTTCCTCAACACATAAATTTCAATAGTTGAATAATGATGTTAATTTTTTTTTCCCCCCAAGGTATTCTTACCTTATTAATTATGGAGCAATTTCCAATACAATCTTCCATAAAATCCAACATGTAAAAAGACAATAAACAACACTTAGGGAGAAATAGACTTACCTGTCTAAATATGCTGTCATTAATACACATCACTCTAAGTGGAGTCGTCACATCTGTCTTTCAGTGCACTAACAAGGCTTAGCTGTTCATTAAGACACATAATTACGATGCGGCTGTACCCTTTAGTCATGTCATTTAATTGCATATTTTAAATGGTATGAGGTCAGCGGTGGCCTCTGGAGGCATTTTGTGAGTTGGAGAACGGTACTAAATTATCGATGCTGGCATCAAAAGTATTTTCAGTCATTTCAGTATCAGCGTATAGAATACTCTCACTAACACACGCAAAGAACGGCATGGTCCGTCCATAGTTCTTGGCTCAGTTCAATTTCTTTTGAGAGAACGGCTCTGCAATTCATCGCTATGGCCTTAATGACACGCCTTAGAGGTTTTGCAGGATAGAGCTGAGACTGCGATTAAAGAAAGAAACCCAGATGCCAGGGAGCTGCAGTATATGGCCAGAGAGAAATATTTAAATCAGCGGTGTAAGTGCGGCATCACATTTACATTAGTTATGCCTCAATGTGCCTCAGTAGTGTCACAATGCCCTTTCATTCCAGCGATGGCAGTGCGCTAAAGAGCTGCGCTAGCAGCAAAGCAACACATAAAACAATGATTACGAAACAAACCCCAGTCAAAAAAAAAAAAGAAAAAAGAAAGAAAAGCTGACAAGTACAAAGACATTTGGCTGGGGACCCTTTAAACTAAAAATTCAGACTTGAGTCAGTAGGGAGAAACAGATGCCCGTATACATTTTACATGAGGGAGAGAAAGAAATGAACTGCTCCAAGCCACATTACCTGAGGACTAAATGGACTCTAACCTCAGATATCAACCTCTTGCAGTATTTACAACTGAGATTAAGTTCAATGGTAATCATTATGAACTTGCCTCATACTTAAAGATTCGGCTTAAATTATTCATTTAAATCTTTGTTCTGATGTGCAAGCACAGCTGTCAAAATGAAGCCACTGATAGGAACAATGGAAGATATCTGGTTATAGTAAGACTCCATGACTTTTAACGTAAGTGTCTTAAATTGTTGTAGAATCTCATAGCAATGTTTTGCCACAAAGAATTATACCATCTGGTGTTTTGTTGATCCTTGTGGACAAAGCTGATTCAGACACTTCTTCAGAGTCTCCCATAATTGCTCCCTGGGGTTGAGATCTTGCAGCCATGGCATATGATTAACACTGGTTTCATTCTCGCCAAACCATTCGGTGACCACTAGTATGTTGCTAAGGGCCGCATCATCACTCTGGAAATGACCACTCCCAACAGGAAGGAAATACTTCATCATATGACGAAGGTGATCGGTCAGAAGACCTTTGTATTTGTTGCCATTTGCACTGGCCCCTAAGGGGTTGAGTGGACTAATTAACCGTGCCAGAGAAATGCATCCGACCAGTATCTCTGTGGGAAACAAACACTTGGGCCTGTACTGGTTTGGATGGCTTGATGACTCATCTGAGTTTGTTCTACTGCCTGGTAGACCACTGTCCGTGTTTTCTGCATCCCTTTACTTGTGACGACATATTTTGCTGTGATGAGAGTTTAATCCACTGAACCCCAACCATGGTGTTTCTGACAGACTATTCTTAATTAAACGACTCACTCAAACCCTTGATATTTGCAGTCCAGTGATTCAGAGCTGTTCGCCTAATTTACCTAAGTCTTCCCGTTATTAACAGTTATCTGTATGTTTAAGATGTTGCAGGCATGAGGAATGGAGTCAGACAGAATATAAAATGAGGTGCTCATTTTGAAAACCTTGACATCTTGAACTCCTGAGGTAAAGACTAAGTCAAGGTCATTTTGCAAGCCGAAATGTTAGATATTGTATGATAGACTCATTCAAGTTTGTATATCATTTCTTTGACAACACGCTAATAAGAATATGTATTTTTTTCTTCTTCCATCAGAGCAAGGAAAAGTGTTTTTTGAAATAATGCCACTAAGTGTTCCAGATCTAAAAATGGCAGTACATGGTAACACAACAGATGGGAACACAATCTTTCTTACATAATACATGTGTTAATACAAGAAAATGACATGTGTGCATGTTATAATTGCTGTATATGTTTCAGCTTAAGGTGCATCTTGGAAAAAAGACAAAAAACATGAACAGCTTTTGTACTTCAGCCTCTAAAAATCACATCTCAGAGTGAGAATGCTTTTGATTACTGGTGATGATGGAAGTTAAAACAACTCTGAGCAGTAAAAAAAAAAAAAAAAACTGTTTTGTATGGGCTATTGGGCCCATTAAAATTCATTCACATGGGACACACGGTTCACTGAAAAGTTAAGTGTCAAAAAGTAAGAATCTATTAAGGTAAGTACACAGAAAAATCAATGTAGGCTTTCATTGCCGGCTGCAAAACAGACTTTCACATTATCTTCATATCAAACACTCTAACCAGCATTTTCAGCCATTAAAACTTTCACAGAAAACCACTATATTTTGATACACAAGACGGATCACATTTTGTGATATAAGACATTTACACTTTACAAACCAATCACAGCGTAAGAACCCAAGTGACTTTTTGCTTTGCATATGATACAGCAAAACCAGCAACAATGAACAATCAAAACTTTCAGGAACATTTAGGTGCTCTGGGCATTCCTCTACCTCTTAGTCATGTTTATGACCTTTATGGAAATTGGTTTTCCCTGGAATAGGTCATCACATTCAAAGGAAGGGATTGTACTGAATAATATCTTGAACCCTGTTTAGCACATGTTGAGCTGTGACATATATATTATTAAGCTTTTCTGAAAGACCAACCGCAGGGGGGTCCATTAACAGGGTGCTGCCGCTACATAGAAATGCCATATGGAGAACAACGGTGAACTGATTAAGCCTAAAAATCTTTGTTTGCATTTGACTCACTGACAATGAGGAGCTGACCTTTGACGAGGTGCCCGACGTCCAGTAGTAAGCTCTGAATTTTAAATTTTGACCAAAAAGTGGGGACTATTGTGTTTCTTCCAAAAAAAAAAAAAGAAAAAGAAAAGAAAAGAAAAGAAATAATTGGCGAGAATCCAAGAAAATACTGTAAAGATAAATGCGTCAAGAGTCTCAATTCTATCACACCTCACTGAGCAAGTGCTGCTCTCTTTTGGATGAGAAAGTACTGTTTCATCACCTCCACAGAATGAATGATTGTTCCTAAGGGGGGTTGAGAACCCTTTCTAGTTTGCAGCCCTTTGGGTGGAACAGGGCTTTATGGTGAGAAATAAAGGAGCTGCATTAGGACACAATGCCCTTCCTACCCCAGAAAAGTCTAACACAGCTCATGTAGTCCACAATAAAACTGCGGCTGTGTTCATTTTAAAGTAATGATGCAACAAAGAAAAAAGCCATACTCTATACATTATTTAGCAAGCTTCTTAATAAACCCACTTTCACACCCCCCCCCCCCCCCCCCCCTCCGCCCTGCCCCGGTTGCATATATGGACTTACTTTATGTAGGAAGCCTGTTTGAGTATGTCTTGGTACATCAAATAGCTCCTGTCATACTGCATGCAGTATTGGCCATGATGGTGTTTTGTTGTTGTTGTTGTTGTTGTTGTTATTGTTGTGGTAGTTGTTGTTTGTTTCTCTTGTTTTCTTTAATGACAAAAATTGACCAAAGTGTTTTTTTAAGACCAAAAGGCAGTCATGTGAAACTGAGCCTAATTCTCTAATATTTTCGAAGTATCAAGGAAGAGTAAAAACACCACATCATTCAAAGCAATCGATTTTCATCTTGCTCTTAGAGTTTCTTCATTTGAGGAGAGATTTCTGAAGATAATTTATGAGCACTGGACCATTTGACCACCAGTTGTTAAAGTTAATATACAAGAATAAAGGATTTCTGTCATTTCCATCAGGAAAGACCTCTAAAAGCAAACTGTAATGGCCTCATTCAGGACATGCTATGTTTCAGTCTGGGGACATTTAAGTAGACCCACAGAGACCAAAGCATCCAGACCTGATGTAGGATCTGAGTCAGTTGGTTAAGTGGATGTTTGATTAGTTAGCTATATACACACACACACATATATACACACACACACACACACACACACACACACACACAACACACAACACACTACTATATATATATACAGTATGTGTGTGTGTGTGTGCGTGTGTGTGTATATATATATATATATATATATATATATATATATATATATATATACACACACACACACCTGTTTGTTTGTTTGAAAATTAATCTAATCAGACCTCAGTAACGGAGTTTCATTTCAGGGAGATTGAAGCAGAACGCATGGGGGGACAGTATAGCCTGAAATATGATGAAATTAAAGCTGTTAACAATTAAAGGAAAATGCGCACCGTTTCTCAGTTTGGCCCTGAAATGTGAAAAGGAGCAATTTTTGACTGGAAAATTCATTCAGCAGATCACAATGTAGGTTCTGCCGAAGAAGGAAAAAAAAGCCATGTTTTTGGAATAGACAGTCTCCTTTAATTGGCCACAGTAGATCAGTACACAGACAGGGAAGAGCTGAGATAAATGAATAACAATCTTACCTCACCCTTTGGCATCTTACAGCACAATGTGAATGTGATTGAAAAACAATGCAACTTAACTCCAACACTTGCCTAATTAAAATAGTAAAAGCTAATTCTAAATCACTGAAAACACCGGAGACTGGAGAGTATATACAGAGGCTCTGTGATCACAACCCAAAAGAGGGCACATTTTCTGATTTCTTTTTTTTTTTTTTGTCTCCCCACACATAGCTGTGATAACATTTTAACAGCACTACGCTTAGTCAATTTTGAGAAGCGTTTGATGTGTAGATGGGTGTCTTTAAACTGACAGATAATATGAAATAGATAATACTGCAGATGTCTTATCAGATTCTGCGTAACTTGGCAAAAAATATATTTCTTCTGCCACAATTTGGAAAAAGGCAACAGAGCAATAGAGGATGCAGCATCACTCCTCCCCAAAAAATCACTCTGATTCCTCACTCGGTTACCTCCCTCCCAGGCTATGAAATACACGGGAGCCAAGTCCCCCACCCCCAATCCCTCTTACACTGCTTCAGTACTAAGTATGTAAATAGCGAGTGAATCCGAGGATATGACATGAAGGAACATCTTTTTAATTAACCCTAATCCGCTTTAGACCTGCCTAGCAATCTGTTCCTAAATTCTGTGACATGCAGCTATATTGACTACTTAGAATTACCCGAATATTTCATCTCAGATGACAAAATTCTCACGTAAAAAGGGAGGCTGAAAAAAAAATCAATATTCATATGCGCAATTTGTACATGCTTTAGCTTATAACAACATCCCCAGGAGTACGATCGAGGCAAGGAGTTTTTTTTTTTTTTTTCGTTTTCGTTTTAGATGGTGGGTATGACACTTTCTCAACAAGTGTCAGATATTCCACGACCTCGTTCCGCAAGAGATATTTCTTTTTTTTGTTTGTTTGTTTGTTTGTTTTTGTCGTAGGCTCATTAATGAACACGCAATGTTCTGAGAGGACAATTTTGGTTTTTTTGTTTGTTTGTTTGTTTGTTCATTTGGATGACCAGTATTGACGGACTCTTCTTTCTTATGTAAATAACCAGAACGTTTACCCCAGAGTTTCAGTGTGAAATGTTCAGTTACTTAAATGCTGCTCTTTATATAAGTAATTAATTATCTAGAGATGTCCGTTAAGAAGACTGGTTCAAAAGTGTCCAAAACTCTTTGTAAGTAACTAACAGATAGAAAAAGGTTTCTTGGAGAGAGAAGCTGTCGCCCTGAACCACTGAATAAGGGCTTGCTCATTAGTCAGACTTTAATGTTTATGCAGGAATTGTTTTATGGCTCTGATTTTCAAATTCATGCAGAGGCAACAGCCACAAAATGTCAAAAAGCTCTTTTGAAGTACAAAATAAACACTCCAATTAACATACAATCTAAATCAAATAAAACATTCAATGAAAGAATCCAATTAATAGAACCGCAGGCTAGTCTTTGCCATTACCAAGTATACGTTCAAATGTAGTATATATCAGTGTTAACTAGTTGTCTTCTTCAAGTGCATCTCTGGATTTAAGCTTAACAAATTCAATATGGGCCAAATTATGGCCATCTCTGGATTTAAGCTTAACAAATTCAATATGGGCCAAATTATGGCCATCTCTGGATTTAAGCTTAACAAATTCAATATAGGCCAAATTGCGGGACAATATTGTTTGGTCTGAAATGAGGAAATAAATTCAAAACCACCCATTCCATGGCCATGAAATAGTTCATGTTTTAATTTCAACTACCAACACAATACACACAGCACATTTGAGTGGGCTGAATCATAAGAACATCAATGAGAGTTATATATCTAATTAAATGTGCCCGTAAGCTTTGCATATGCTGAAAATAATTTAAAACATAAATTAGCACACATAATGGGACAATAAAATAGAGATGTCCACAAGCAGTAAGATATTTTATGGTTGTCACACTGTTTGCATGCTAACATTCATTGGTATGGACCAACCAACAGCTCTATGTTGTGATTCTAACAGCGAGAAATTACATTTGGAAGATTTACACAGTGATAATTTACACTTGGGACATAAAGAAAGAAAGAAAGAAAGAAAGAAAGAAAGAAAGAAAGAAAGAAGCATTCTGAACTTTCTGAAGACGGTGTGATATGTGAAATATTGTTTGTACTGGATTTTTATGTTACCAGTGCAGGCTATCAACAAGGGCTACACTTAACTGAAACACTGGCAAAGTGTTAGATGTGTGTATGCAAGGTTGTTTTAAGTGTAAAATCCCTTTACCTTCCTTCTATATCTTCCATTTATCTTTTTTTGGTTTGTTTGTTTGTTTTTCTGCTACCCCATAACCATTTTGCACTGTCTAAATTTGCCATTGTTACTATTACAGGGGTGGGCAAATCCAGTCCTGGAGGGCCGGTGTCCTGCCAGTTTTTGTTTTCACCTCTTAGCTACCTGTTGATTTTCACTTTGAAAACAGGTGTGCATGCTCTTCAGCCAATCAGAGACTGTATTTAGTTGGTCGACAAGAAAAACAGCAGGACCATTGCCCTCCAGGACCGGATTTGCCCACCCCTGATTTAGAATGTCTAATGCTACTGATGAAATATGTGCCCTCTAGTGGTCACTTAAATGAACAGTTGTTTGTCAACATTAATACGACATTAATATACAGAAGATTTCCTGGTGTACTGCTTTTTGAGATGTTCTTTCCAATTAGTGATTTGACCAGTGTCATCAGAAATTATCTCTGAATTTCACTGGATAAAAATTTTAGAAAGCTGCAAGCAGCAACTAGGCCTTTCTTGTTTTTCCCATTGGCCCCACAAATCATCAGTTGTTATGCCCACAATGCCATTCTGATTCATCTCTGCGCTTGTATTTACACAAAGAAAAAACAAAAACGTGCCTACTGCTTGTTTTATCCAAATATTTCAAAGCTACTACATGTCTGGCAAACTCATCAGTTGTGTTTTGAAATATATGCAAAGAATTTGTTTTGTCATCACAACAACAGAGTCAACTGCGAGTTTCTTTGTTTTTTTTCCTGATAAGTGAAAAGGGATTAAGAGCAGAACATTTAAAAACAGTAGACTTTTAAAGCTCTGTGGTACTAAGATCGTGTTCCAGGCTCTGCTTGTATTTAATCATAGGGTTAAGTCAGAGGTGAAGATATGTATAAATGCATTTCTCTTAATTACATCCTTTGACAACTCCTAGGCACCTTACTGACACTGGGGTCTTCAACTGTGAGCAATAATTAGAATCTAGCAGCTGCAATCAAGACTGCAGTGAGGGTCGCCAATGTGCAATTTAGTGTGAGGAAACAAGCGTTTGCTCAAAGTCCTATTCCATACCATCTCTGGGAAGGGACTATTTTTACAGAATACAGTTTTATTACCAGTTATCTGATACGCAGATATTGCCAGTACAATAGCCATGTAGTCATGTAGGCTACTAAAAATACCTCTGCTAAAATAACACGTCAAAAACAGATGTCCGTCAACACTGCACAACACTTAATCAACGCGAGGTGCAAAATATCAATACCCATTTTCAAAAAGCAGATGAACATAGCGTAATCCATATCATCTAAATGTGGCTGCTCACTGAAATGACTTGATGTTATCAGTTACAATCCATTGAAAACAATGTGTCAACAAAAACAATGTGCAATGGTCCATTGTTAATGTAAAGAACTGACGTATGTCATTTGCGACGTGAATGCTGAGTAGAATCAGATGAATGGATATCGACTCGGAGAAAAAATCATTCCCCCGCAGTCCCCGAAAGAGCTAAGGAAGTGAAAATGAAACACACCACACCAAATGCTCAATTTGATGGAATCGAAAGCAGACACAGGCAAGGCTCTCAAACACATTTTAACAGACACTGGCAAATAAGGTTTGGGAAATGCGAAGGAGCACACAGTATCTCAGCTCAGATTCTCTAAGGTCATACCACCCGATAAAGCCGAAATAGGATTCCACAATAAGGAGTCAGTGATATCTCTAAAATGGCAAAACAGAAAAGAAAAAAAAAAAAAAAAAAAGAAAAAAGCACAAGTACCACAAGGATTAACTTGAAAGACAAGATAGGAAAAGTTTACAAATACTATGAAGTTTTAATAGAAATTATCCGACTTTAGATTCTTTGCGGTGTCATTACGCTCCATATAAGGTCATCATAAGTGGAATATGACAACTTGGAGAGGCTTGAGAAAATGATATTAACATTACTGTTTGCGGGAACCATTTCTTATTCTTCAAGTTCAAGGCACTGAAGAAAGTGGGGTATGCTAATGCGCTCAGTTTAGCAAAGCTAATTTGCTTGTAAACGTTACTCCCATTCTAAGTGATCTTCCTTATGATTCTTGATTTATCCTTTTTTCACTCTGATTGCACATCCTGTGCTATAATGTAGACTGAGCTAATTTCAATTTTGTCATGGATAACGCTGCTTCATTTTCTTCTGCAGGAATCCAAAACAAAACATCCATCAAGCTCTCTCCCATAATATCATCCCTGACAATGCATTTAAAAACAAATACATATTAAAAAAAAAAAAAAAAATTACAAAAATACAGAAAGGCAAACGGGGCTTTTTGGTGGTGCACTTGACTCAATATCATTGCTAGTTACTGGGCTGCAACAAATATATTCGCCATGAGCTGTTTCCCATATTAATGCCTTTCTATCATAATCCAAGCTCACATTGATTGTTGTTGACATTTCATTCTTTTTTTTCTTTCTTTTTTTTTTGGCAATGACTGGCAATTGCAATGTTTCAACTAAACTAAACAATAGTGCACGGAAAAATGGAGGAGAGCACAAGACTCTAGATAGAAAAACGTTTTCTGTATTAAATTTTGATTGGGGTGGGGGAGGATTTGTGTGTGTGTGTGTGTGTGTGTGTGTGTGTGTGTGTGTGCATATATGTTTGTATGTTTGAAAGGGGATTACATTTTATTTTTCTCAAAAAGACTCACCTGTTTCACTGTTGTGCCACTGTATCCGATACACAAAGACTCAAAGGAGTCTTATTCTCTTGGAACGAAACCCTATAATATTACATAGGTCATATATTTATACAGAAACAAGCTTTGTGTACCGGTATGCAGAGACAACACATGGAAAGATTTCCTGTCCATGTGTGAAACTGCCAGACCTTTTGAAAAGAGCATGTCAATAGAGATGCATCAAGCTCCTCAGCTTGAATAAACTTGAATAAATTACAATTGTTCAGCCAGTGTGATGTGGTTCCTTAAGTCTTTATGGCAGGGGGGTACTTCCTCTTGACATTTGGGGACCAGTATCGATGGATCCTCAAAAATCTTCTACACAATCTACTAGTAATGCAAGATGTACTATGCACAACATTTGTTCAGTTTGATTGACAATAAACCCCACCTATCAATCTCATGCAAAATGTGAACCACAGGAAGATAAATCATTCCTTGTATTAACCATATGTTGGCAGAACAGGTGGAAAACATTGATAAGATTCTAGCTGCAATCAAAGACGCTGCTGTCTGCTCTCAACTTCATCATTCATTGTCACTCCAGGCCACCAGTAAGCTATTTTTAATTGCGTTGACAGAGGCCACTCAAAAAATGTAGTCTAAATACATACTGAGGGTGTATCGACAATGATGTGGATTTGCAGTGATTTCATACGATGAAATGGAAGGTTCAGTGGTTATCATTTTAGGAAAACCGTTAGCCTTTTTCAATGGACCCCATTTTCTCTGACCAGAAAATGAAACTGAGTCAAGCTACATCTCTGGCTCTCTTATCAAGAATTAAAGTCACTACAGCCTTCCCCTCAGTGACTGATACTGTTGTTTCGTATTATATACTTTTCAAGCAATATTTTCAGACTCCTAAGCCTGCCTGTGAAAAGGTATCTAGATTGAATGAAACAATCTAAAATGAGGGGCAAAAAGAGTCATTCAATAAGTTCGATTTTGCCATTAAGATGGCTAAGCATTTAAAGCAAAGGATCAGTCAGTATAGTTACTGCAAGTCCACTAAGATATTAAAGCAATGAAAGAGGGCATACAGCAACATATCAGTGCAGGACATTGTCACCAAAACAATAAGACAAAAAAAACCAAAATTTAATCCATGTGGAATCCTCAGTTTTGAAGATACAGATGGTCTGTGTGGCAAACGTTGTGCTCCACAGAGGTCTGTGCTGGCATCAAAACTGAAACATCCCCCTGGTCCTGGAGATTTCACAAGGGTGATAACTGAAAGGGAAACAGAGGCCCCATTGCCAAATTTCACAACACCTGAACATAAATGCCTCAGCACTTTAGCAGTTACAATTAGCGCTGGAAACACCATGATAGGGAACAAACTGTACAGAACAGAACTAACAGAGAACAAATTGAGTGTAAATTGACCTCAGGCAGCATACTAAATATACATAGTTTAAAGCAAAGTAAAAGATTGCTAATTCTCAATGTTTCTGGGGCACTACAAAATGACCAATGCTAAAAAAAAAAAAATAAATAATAAAAAAAAAAACTCTTTTTTTTTTTTTTTTTTTGGCATAACATCAGAAGTTTAGACAATATGCCTGTTCTTTGGCCTTTGATTAAGTCCTTTTATTAAGTTCACTTCTCTTGGGTTTCCTTTCCAGTGTAAGCAAGCAAAGTGAGCACCGAGGCTTTCTGTAATGTTACACCGTTTCTTATTGATTTGTCTCTCGTATTTGCTCACCATGATGTTTTGATGCCTTGACGACTGCAGTCGTCATTTAATCATCGCCTTGTTCTGAGGCAGGAAGTGTTTTCAACAGATTATTCTTTTCATCTGCGTCCTAGCTCAAGTGAAAGTCACATTTAACAGCGTGCAAACCTTGTAACGTCATGTCAAAAACAATGCACAGACTTGGAAGACAAGCAAACTGTGTGGGAAGGTTTGTGTTTTTGAAGTGTGATGCAATGGATTGTTCAAAAGAAAACTCAAATTTCATGGTGATTTTTATGACAAGAGGTTAAAAATGATATATGACTAACATTTACAATTGTTTGTTTGTTTGTTTGTATCCAGCTTGCAGGGTTAAGACCAGTAGGTGATTTGTAGGGGGATGAGGGGGGGACGCCATCCCCCTTGTTAGCAAAATGACCAAAATGCATCCCCCTTGTTAACCTGCCACCCCCCTATGCACTCTGTAGAGTAGTTTCAGTGATCATTGGGCCATTCCCCCTGTTAAAAAATTGCCTACTGGTTAAGACAAATTATAAATAAACTGAAGTAGTGCTCATGGCCCTAAAGATTTATCTACAGGACAAAGTTTCCATCATAATTTTAGGTGTTGAAATGCAAGCAAGTGAGGAATGGGCAAGTTTGGACTTTTCAGCTTGATAAATTAAACAAAAATATCTGTTGCATCACGCTCGAGTGATCCTTAATGCTACTGTTTTCAACAACATCTTTTGGATTCTTAGTGCAGCACACCTGATTACGCTAAATGCTAAATTCTCCTAAATAACACACCCACTTCCAAAAGCATAGTGTCACAGATAACTGTTGACCAGAATTGTAATTATGACTGAGAACGACAGTTTTAGCAAATATAAAATCACACATAACTGTGAAGATTCATGCCGAATCTTAGGTTTGACTGTGTGGACTAATACCGGAACTGAAGTCATTCACAGACTGTTGGCATACTATATTAACTATATAACATAATTATATTTTGCAGCGGGCGGCACGGTGGCACAGTGGGTAGCGCTGTTGCCTCACAGCAAGAAGGTTTCGGGTTCGGTTCCCGGCCGGGTCCTTTCTGTGTGGAGTTTGCATGTTCTCCCCATGTCTGCGTGGGTTTCCTCCGGGAGCTCCGGTTTCTTTCCACAGTCCAAAGACATGCAGGTTAGGTGAATTGAAGACACTAAATTGCCCTTAGGTGTGTGTGTGAGTGTGTTTGTCTGTGTGTCTGCCCTGCGATGGACTGGTGACCTGTCCAGGGTGTTTCCCCGCCTTTCGCCCTATGTGCGCTGGGATAGGCTCCAGCACCCCCGCGACCCTAATCAGGATAAGCGGTTTAGAGAATGAATGAATATTTTGCAGCATATTTTGTCCTTCAGAAGAACACTTCATCCAAGAATATATGATTTATGCATTACAGAGCTGAAAAAAAGCATCTTTAAAGGGATGTTGCTTTGATGAAATAGTAAGCAGTATTCTGCTGGCAGCACTCAACAGCAATTTTATCATGAGCAGGACAAAACAGAGATGGTTACCTGTTCTCATGCAAGAGCAAAATATTCTCCTACCCTTTAGAGAGGAATTTAATTTTAAAGAAGATAAGTCTGGTAAATTGGTCAGAGCTACTTGTCCTCCTAATAATGGTACTCAGAGGGATGTGAAGTCACCCTTTACAATAAAAAGGGAAGTCTTTTCAGTCAAAATTATGCTTTTCTAGGCTACTGTAAGGCATTTCCACCTTTAACGTATCTAGGTTGAAACAAGTGCCTAACAGTATTGATTCCTCTGAGACAAGTCCTTTATTTCCAAGTCTAAGCAAGGTAGGGGAATAACATGTGTCAATATTGTTTCGTATGGAACGCTTTCACAGTTCTCTCCAAGCAGTCTCTGCTCTTTGCTTAACACTATCACGTTTATTCCAGACACTGGCACTAATTATCTTTTACTTTCATGCATCAACAGGGAACGAGGCTTTTGAATTACTTGCTCAACTCTTGTCGGGCTTGGCCTATCAAGAGCCAACGGCATGCATAATTCATTTTCACAGAAGTCTCTGCTCTCACCCCGAAAACCCATATCAACAGCAATGACAAATTCCCTAATATCTTCATCAATCTACTGTATTAGGTTTATGACATAGATCTAAGAAAAAAAAAAAAAAAAAACTTAGCGGTTTGAAGAAAGTCAACTACCAGCAAGTTTCATGACTAAAACCAGATCAGTTACGTTGTGCCACTGGATGTATCAGCTGTCGTCCTTGTGGATTTACTCAGTGTGTATTGACTTAAAATTAGTCTATGTAATATTAAGTATGCTGCTGCAGTTTGTTTTGTCCAACGAGATGAGTGAAGAGATTAGAATCCTGAGACTGTAAAAGTCTGATTACTCCCACATGGTGGAATTCAAAGCCCTGCTGCAGACCTAGCGGTGCACAGATATTTTCAGGAGCAGGGGCTTACAGAGAAATATAGGAGCGCACAAAAACTGAGTGCTCTGTGTTTACCAAAGCTCGGTGTTTAACCCGGTTTTCATCGCGTTGACTGAAGAAAATACATATTGAAATGACTGAACTTTATAATGGAAATAGATGCAAATAACACCATTGGTTCATTCATGAATTAGGTCTACCTACCATTAACGGTATCCAGTTTGAACTGTTTTGTGAGGCAAAGCACAATTAAAACACTTCAAACACACTATTGCATAATATAAAACAGAAGAGGAAGGCCAGTAGATAGATGTGCAAAGGTTCATTGGGATGATTAGTATGGTATAAAGATATGCCACCATAGACTTCACCTCAGTGTCCAGATTCATTTACACAGTTTTTGCTTGATACAGTTATTAACTGGTCATGGGCTGCAGATTTAAGCTTAAACTTTAAAAGTACGAGTTACTGTCAAACAAAAAGAGCAACTACAGTTTGCTAGCTGTTTGACCTCTGACCCTGAATAGTGCTAATTACCAACCATCCTATTAGATGGCTCCCACTGGAACTTTGAAACACACGGTACCTTGGGTACCTTACCAAAAGAATAAATATAAATTATCAATACTGACTTGTATTCACTTCCCAGGTAACCCGATACCTAAGCTAAGAAAACATGATACCATTATGTAAAACCAAGAGGAGCTGCATAGAGGATAGTATACCATGCCACTCCCTTTCTGTTATTTTCTATACATCTACACATCCAGCTCATCTGTCACCCCCCCCCCCCCCCCCCCCCTCCACTGCTGCACCTGCCAGTGCACCATCTTGCTCATTCTCTTCAGAACTCTAATCAACTGTTCTGATCACCTGCTCAGCACCATTTCTGACGGACACTATAAATGGAGTCAAACATTCCAGCGACCTTTGCAAAGGCTTGGCAATTTTAAGCCAACTTAAAGTTTGTGGTAAAACTTTTAAACTATTTTAGCATGTTGGCTTAAAAAAAATAGAAAGAAAGAAGCTAGTTCGTTGGACCGCATTCTGTACTTTTTTCATCTTTTTTATTATTGTAGACCTTGCTCTGGTGCTCTACAATGTCTATTAAATATCTTCTTTTTACATTTTACATACTGAAACACAATACATAAACCATAAACAATATATACCCAGCACAGACTCCATATGCCATCCAAAAACACTCTAAATCTATATGCATACTACACCCTGTATCCCACTGCTGGAGTCTGACTGAATTCAGCACTTTTAGTTTTCACTACAGAGACAGATGTGTGTCACAGGTTTTACTTTCAAGTACTTTAAAGGCCTAAAGTACTTTAGGAACTATTCTAGGCTTGGTTTTTCAGCCAAATTAAATCAAATCCTTTTGTTCCTCCCGACCTACAGATTTCTCAGCCCACAGATTGCAAGACATAATCACAACATTTCGTACAAAGGTTCATGACAAAGTGAAATTGCTGCCATCTCTTCTCTTACTGACGCTGCAGGTAATATTGGGTTACATGGTAATTTTATACAAAAAAATGCTGATCTTGCTTTACAGAAGTCCCTCACTTCTCCTAAAAATGAATTTCACGCAGCTAATGGCAGCCATTATGTGCTTTGCTTGCCATCTGACACAGGTACTAACAAGCAATCCGGTAATGGCTTTTATACAATGTCAGGGGCCATCCTTAGCATTCAGTTCAGTATTTTGATTATTGATTAGTGAGTTTATTGTTGAGGGATATCAAATCATGCATTTGTCTTTAACATGTATGCATCCTGATGTCTTCAAAGTTCTGCCACAAACAGTAATTTGTCATCACGTTTTTTCCCATACACACTTGTCAGATAGTCTTAGTTTGGAAAATGCAAGGCCCTTCCTGTGTAGTCTAACAAAGTGACAACTGGTGCAACAGTGCCTTATTTTCTCAGGATTATTTCTCTTTGAGGAGAGTTTCAGGATTAACTACTATCCATGTCCACTGTATATTCTATGACATGAGTGTTATTCATCACCATTGGCTAGCTTGGGAGGGATGTTCCAACTCTCGGGCAGAGGTTAACATGCATACACAAACTTGACAATATCTAAAGAGGTTTTAAATTCTGGGATTTCGGTCAGAGTAACGTATCTGTTATAGCCCTCAAACTCCAAACATCACCCCGCTTCACCTGGGAATGAACAAGAGCAAGACTGCTGCAATGCGTCTGGTGAAGACAGAGTGAGCAAAAAGAGAATCTGAGCAGTAGCATCTTGGATTTTCAGAGGAGGCCTTGAGATGATATATTAAAGGAATACCTGTGCTCTTTTTCCTCAATGACATGAAAGTAAGTACCCTTGAGATTAATGGATGTGAAGCACTCCCCCCCATGTGACATAGGCAGAGGAGCTTCTCTGCTTTTCATAACACGAAGAAGTGGAGTCTCTTTAGACATGCATTCAGTCACTTCATACTAAGGCTCAGGTAAAACTTGCTGTTCCTGTTCAGAGTGGTATAGAGCACAATTCATTGTGTCAGCTGTGCTTTAAGCGGGGTTTTTTTTTTCTTTTTTTTTTAAGGAGGGTCGAAATAATGGTTTTCTTTCACCTGATAAAGGACAAGGTTGGTGGCTTGGAACCTGAAAATGTGGAAAATCAAAATGTTGCTGTTTTTTCAGGGTTCTGAGGTGAACAAAGCCCTGTGCTAGTGGAGGAAGCATCCAGTTGCCAATCCTATAGTATCTCTGCATTTTCTTGTGGCTTTTTTGTTTGGAGCAGCCTTTGTGCTACACCATCAGAACTAAGTTTAGAGGCTTGAGAAACCTCATCCAGTGTTTCATCGTAAAAGTGGTTCAATCTCTGGACATCACTGGTCACAAGTGTAACCACACATTAGAGTCAAGAATGCATCCCCAGTGTCTTGTGGTAACTTGTAACAATCAGCTTTAAAAAAAATATTGATTATTACGAGAATGTTTGATTTCCCCTAAAGGTTCTATTGACGTGTGTAACGACTTCGTCTCCTCCCGCACCGACTCCAGCCATTCAGCGATCGACGTCGCCAGTTGACTAATCGTTGGCATGTCCTGTCATCATTCTCTACACCTGTGTTCACTTTGTTTTCCCTGATTCCTGCCTCTTTATAAACCTCAGTATTTCCTAATATCGTCACGAATTCTACACTTTACCATGTGTATGATGAGCGCTCCTTGGCTGCCTAGTACCGTTCGTAATCTAATTCCAAGTTTGCTTCTGAGTCTTTGTCTTGATTTATGTTCCCGTTTCAGTTTGTTGTTTTGCTTTTCTGTTTATTTTCCTCTTAGTTCTGGAAGATCTATCTGATTTGTGTTGCAGTTTGTATTCGCCTGGTTTTGATTAAAGTCAAACTCTGCACTTGCGCACAGTTTTCTGGTGACTTCGTGACAACGTGTTTCTTTTTTATTCGGATTGCTAAAGACCAAGATAAAACACAGGAAAGCGGTTTCAGTTCCCATTTCCGATAATCAAACACAAACATACCCATCATACATTAAACCATTCCCAATTCACCCACAACAAACACAGTTCTTGATGTCTTTGCAGTAAAGCGCCAGCTGCACTTTACGCGTCAGTTTCTCCAGGCGGCAACACCCACTCACACGCCAAAGGAAAGTCACCAAAAACGAAACATGTAATCCAACAAAAATACGCAAAGGGGGCAAACTAAAAATCCACCAGAAAGCAAAAAATACAATCCACAACCGAAGCAGCCAAAAAAAGGAGGAGGGCAATCTTGCCGGTTTTCCTTCGGATGTGCGCCCGTGCTTTTTACCTTGTCCCTGGTGAATGTGGCCTTTTTAGCTAATTCCATTTTAGCCGTTTCAGTGCACTTTAATTTGCGTTTTCCCAGGTCTCCCGCAGACTCCCCAAGTTTTACGCGCCACTCTCGACACTTCCGTGTTTCATTTAAAACCATTTCAAAAGTTTGCACTCCAACTCTAACAGCCAGCTGATCCAAAACGTAAACCAAAAAAAAAAAAAAAAACAGAAAACATAGAACCATGGGGCTATACACATATAAGATGGAATATTACAATATTAACTAATTTATTGTTAACATAAACAAAAAGGATACACCTTATAGACTATGTGGCGGTGCTACAAACTGCAGAAGTGAACAGAACTATTCATTTAACTGAGGGCAAGGTCTGCTGTTGTCCTAATGGTTTAGAGCCATCTAATTTAACATCAGTTTCGAACTAAGATAGGCAGGAACACCTACAATTACCACTGTGATTTGCAAGAAAGTCAAGAAAAGGAGAAATTTCACTGATAGGACAACACTCCTAAAGGAAAATAAGGGCCACATAATGGCAAACCAGCAAATAGTCTTGAAGAAGTCCAAGTAACACAGAGCATTAGTCAAGCAAAGCAAACACTCTTTGAGGCAAATAAAGCGGCTAACAACTCTTAATTGATTAAAGAATCAAGGAAAGGCTGAAATAATATTAGCAAACAATGCTACTCATCTTAACTAATTGGTTTTGTTACCTGAGACCTTGAATAACGTTAACCTTAGCTAACTAAACAGGCAGGATCACCTGCATCATGCACAAAATCAAGAGCTTAAGGTACAAAGGCAAAAGATACTTGACTGCACAATTTACCTCTGTGCATGGTTTTGATACATGCTATATAATCATTATGATATGTGTTCATTACATCATTGTATTGTAAGCCACATATTAGCTAATTTCTTACAGGTTAAAGAAATTACAGTCTCACAAGTTATTGCTTAACAGGACGCAAGGTCTTGAAGGAATGTGCTAAGATATCAACCAGGCCATATAAAAATATCAAATGTGTTTCATATGCTTCTGTCACAACCTGCACCGCCATTTTGGACTTTTGGTTTGACATGTCTTTGTGCTCCTGTTCTCTGTTTGTCTCCGCCCCTCACCTGTACCTGTTTGTCTAATTATTACCTTGTTAATTTTATCCAATCCTGTTTTGCCCTGTTTAGTTCTCCCTTGTATTTAAGTCCTAGTGTTTGCCTTGTCTTTGTCTATTGTTGTTTGTGTTTTTGCACACTGTTATGCTGCACCTTTTTGTTATTGGTTTTTTGTTCCTTTTCTGCACATGTATTTTGATCTTCAGTTCCAGTAAAGTCTTCCGTTTTTCACCGTCATCATCGTGTCTTTGCACTTGGGTCCTGCACCACACTGCCAGCGTGACAGCTTCCATGTTCCACTGGTGAATGTTGAGTGTTTAATTGCTTAAACTTTACCGTAAATGTCTGATACTGTCTATCCATAAAGTGTAAATACTTTTTTTTTTTTTTTTTTTTCTGCATTGTTAGTTTCAGATAAAATTGCTTTCACAGCCCAGACGTCCGATAGCTAAACTGACTGCAGTCCAAAAACAGCAACTGTTTGGTGCCTGGTACTGTTATGCCAGAGTTGTGGCCTAGCCCAACAAAGTCATGTGTGCAAAGAGTTGTTACCATGGTACCCTTGTCTGGGCTTAGAGGAGGCAAAATGCTGCAAGGGTGGGACTCGAATGAGTTATCAATCAGTTTTGGAAATCAATTTTAAAAAACAAAATTCATATATAAAAAATGACACACAATAGTGCTCACAGTTTCCTCTATTCCACATCACATCTCTGACCCTTAAATCACTAAATCACAGACACTCAGACTAAACAGTCCTTTTTCCTGTTCATAGCCTATTGAGAAACTTTGGTTAAGAAACTACACACTCATCCACCAGTTTATTTGGTACTTGCACCTTGTTTTGGGTCAGACCACCTTGCCCCCACAACAGCCTCAGTATTTCTGGCTATGGTTTGTGTAAAGTATCAGTAATGGGATGTTAGTTTTTTGCCAATGTGATGGCTCTGTACAGCGACTACAGGTTGCGCGCTGGTTCTTTCAGGCTGCAGACAGCCTGCTCCCCCTCACTATAAAGAGGCCTACTGGCTTGAGGTCTTTCGAATACTCAGCCCACTCAGCTTAGGTGATCTCATGTGGTCGTGTTCCTGAAGCTATTCCGAGAGAGTTTTCTGTCTTTCTGTGACACGGTGCATTGCTCTGCTAGACGTGTCTTTATGCTTAAGGGTAAACTGCAGTCATGAAGGGGTGGACCTGGTCTATAATATTGTTCAGATATATTGTTGCATGCAGACATCGCCCACATTGGTAAAAACTCAGGTTTGAGTTCAAAGTAACCCCAAGATTTCTACAGGTTCCATTAACATAAGCAGTTAGACCTAAGATTGGCTTAGATCTGAGCCATAACAAGTTTAGATCCATGATTAGAACCTGTCACTTACCAGAATTCACCTGGAAGAAGTTGTGGGACCTCTTAAATATCTAAAAGGCAGCCTGTGGTCTTGGGTAGAGTCACATGCCATCCTCATAGCTGTGAAACTGACTATTGTGTACTTGAGAGAAAACTTACACATAGAGAATAAATTTGGACCAAAAATTGTTTGGAGTCATGTGGGCCAAACAGAATTTCCAGGGAAGGTTCTTTCTGAGAGGAAGTAGCTAAACCACAGTGCAGTGTCAGTGAGACCAACCCAGGTTCCTGTACATTGAAGTAAAGTGATTTGGTTTACTGTGTAAAATCAAGATCTAAATGAACCTAACCAGCCTTGATGGCTCAAGAGCATCACTGGTAACTTTAAGAAGGGCAGTCTCTGTGCTATAACATGCTCTACAACCTAAATCCTGACTGAAATTTGTCAAAGAGGTAGTTACTATTCATAAAAGCTATCAGTTGACCAGAGATAAATTTACCTAAAATCTTAAATGAAAAGCCACTTTCTAAATTTGTTTATAATTACAGACTGAGAGTATGTCTCAGCAAGGCTTTTTAGGAGGGAGTGAGCTATAGCATGTTCAAAATAAGCAGGAAAAATATATAGAGTAATTAAGGAAATGATATGATAAGACAATATATTTGGATCAATCATTTCTATAACCAAGAATGAAGAGCCTAGTGACTCTTTCAGTGTGGGTGGCAGACCTCATCCAAGGTAGAGTGTCCATTAAGCCTTCAGGAGAAATGTATAAGAAAGATGTGACAGCCTGGCTCCAAAATAGACCAAGAGACAAAAAGTCTAATATTTTCTACCTTATATTTAAAAGAAATAATAGAAACTCCTCACACTGGGAGAGGGATTTAAAATATAGTCGGTGACAACATGTGACCCTTGAGCTGCGGCAGTTCTTCAAAAATCAGAAATATTTTGAGAGAAATATGAGAGAAATCTTTTGGTCTTGCATCCTTAACGGCTGTATTGAACTTTTTCGCAAGGTCTTTCAAAATGTCAGAGGATTTACTGACCTTCCATTTACATGGAGCCTTTACTATACTCTCCATCTCTTTTTGATATTTAGCCAAAGTAGAACCCTAAACTTTGACCTTTTTGTTTTTAAAAGGAGTGACAGAGTCAAGAATGGCCAAATGTGCGCAATAAAAATGATGAACTACATTTGTCTGCTGTGAAGACATAGGAGTAGTGGCAGATAAGACAAAAGCCTTTGAAATTGTATTTGCTAAAAGTGACCGACAGAAGAGCAGACAGGTTTGAACTGTTTTCTAACAGGAATAAGTCAAGTCCATTAAAAACAATGCACTCAATAGGTGAGCCGACATGTTTTATGGAGTCTAATTCTTGAAGCGCAACATCTCTGTAATCCCGTTTCTTTTTCTTTTTTTTCCCCCTTTCTTTTCACATGTGTGCGTCTTTGAGACGTAATTGGTGTCCAAGAAGACAAACCCCTTTTTTGATCATCTGCCCAGATCTTGTGAATTCCGGTGAGTTATCTAAAGATTGTCACTCACCGAGTCTGAGAATCGTGGTTTAAACAGAGGCGCTCCCACATGACACCTCCACCATTGGAGAAAAACAAAGCAAAAAGCCATCTGGCCACAGAGCACAGATAGTAATTGTGCCCCCTGGGCTCAGAGAACTTCTAAAACCATAAATAACTCAATAACATCATAACAAGCGTCACACGACCTCTAAACACATCAGAGATTTCTACAGTGCTTTCAACAAAACATACTTTACCAAGCATCTAATTATATCAGTAGCTTTTGCAGATTGGTTAATTTATGACATCATAGCAACCAGAATATTATGTTCTGAAAAGCGAAGCGAAATCAAAAGGGTGTCAAGTATGAATGACCCCTGAGCAATTCTGTGTGTCTGCTATGCACAGCTGTAGTCTTTGTTATGTTCAAGGCAACTGCAGCCTGGTTCTTGAGTTCTTGCCAGCAGTCCCTCTGTCTAGATGTGCAATACGCACTGTACATTTGGCTCAAAATTATTCAACGGAGAGTAGAAATCAGCATTATTATGAAGGTTAAATAATTGATTGTGCAAAGATCGATTCAACAGCTCTCTGTTTATGCTTTTAGATCATTTTTTTTATTATTATTATTATTATTATTAATGTACGTTTCCAATACTCACATGCATACTGATATACATATAAATATGTAATTCTGCCTTAGGTAAGTGCACTGCATTTCAATTGTCACTGACATGTGCGGACCCTTAATGGGTACTTGACCAAAAAATTTGCCTCGCAGACATATTGATTTTTACACCTCTTTCTGTATTAAATAATAAAACTACAATTTTAACGTGAGCCCACTTGAGAATCTCGTATCTGACATCAAGAAAAACGTCTCTGACTCTGAACAGGACTCTGTACAGTTCGTCTTCCCAGGAGTGTGTCCACTGTCGTACTTTGAGTGACAGGCTTTCAATAGGGCTGTTAACAACTGCTCCAGGGTAACATCGCTTGAGAGTATATCTCAAAGCCAGAGACCAAGTGACTGTCATTCAATCATATTTCATCATTCATTGTCAAACCCACCCCTAGAAAACCCTTTCAAAGAGGACTCTATTAAACTCATTGTACAAGATACAACTTTGCAGAAAACTTAAGCATGGCTCAAAGAATGTCTCACTTTTAATGAATTTGAGAGCTCCTGAAAGATCAATAGACTTTTTTGAGCAATTTAGTCTCTCCAAGTGAAGCTCAACCATGTGAGAACGATCTGTCAGGATGATGTAAACAGCTGGAAGGCTTTGTTATTTGGGAAAAAAAAATCACTCATTAGAACCTCCGCATTTTTTGATACTGGACAAATATACAATACCTCCATTTTCACTTATATAAAAGTAAGATATTTTCCCGAAGCTAAATCTGGCACCATCCCACCAAGAGTGACAGAATCATCTTTAATGTCTGTTCTCCTAAAGAACAGGATGATTCTTAACACTGACACGCCTAATAGTTCATCCTAATCCTAATTGAAAAATGAACCATTTCAGACAACCGTCTCAGCTTGGTAAATGCACATGTCATTCTGTCTAATGGTGGAGAAAGGGATAAGTCATTTGTCTTTTCAACTTGTCTCATCAAAAAATTAAAAGGCTCCTCTCTGAAAAGATACCCAACACTCCAGTCAAAAGGTCACTTGTCAGATATGGCAAATCGCTGTTGTATTAAACTCCTATCATGAGCACCTGATCCCTGGAAAATGAATAGGCTCTTTGAGTACTGGGTTTTTTGTAATGGCATAAAAGCTGAGTAAGCCTGCTCCATTTTCTTTCCACTTCACCTTTCACAGCAAGCTCACAGTTGTGCATAACACTAGGAAAATGGCAAACTCCTGCTGATAATATAAGGTTTGTTCTGAAACGATTCACTGGTAATGTTCACTGATAACAACGGACATCCAGATGGAGCAGTCATTATGTCCCCTACTAGGACACTGAAGGAGAAAGGAAAAAAAAAGAAAAAAGTTATATTGTCACAGCATGCAAATATATGTGTGTGTGTGTGTGTGTGTGTATATATATATATATATATATATATATATATATATATATATATATGGGTTATTTATTGGTACTAGATGACTTTTGCCAAAGACAAAATGACCTTAATATTCAGCTCTATACATCTTCTGTTTATTATGCATTAACTGTGTATGGTTGGGTGCATGGATGTTCACTTTGATATCGGATTGTTTCTTTCTCTGTTCACATGTATAGAAGTCTATAGATGAAATCATCTAATGCAGATTAGCAGTGGATTAATATGTAGATTGTTATTCTTTTTGAGGTCATAAAAATCAATGAGATGTAAAGAATATATTGACTCTAAATGCATTCACAGAGAGCTGGAATGTAACCATGGTACTTCATCTAACAAAGCTAAGCCAGTGATATTTTAAATGGTCATTTTTTCAGATTTTAGTGTACTTCAGTATTCAGTAATAAAGAATACAAAGTGCTTCATTTTCTTAAAAAGTGGATTTTCTTTTGCCCATGATAACACCAATGCATGTTTTATCCATCTTTTATCTATTTAAATTTCTTGTATAATTTTGTGAATGAAAAAACTGTATGCTCTTTAAACAATGTTAAATTAAACTGTGCACAAATCAAAGGCTTTTGATTACTAGGCTTAGATATACTGTCTCTACAATTTCAAACATTCATAGCTCACACATTCAAATGAGGTTGTTGTTTTTTTAAGATTATTAAAAAGACTAAAAATGTTTAGTAATGGACAAAGCTCAATCATGAGGTCATATTTCAAATGCTTTCCAGTGTTAAAGACCAGGAATGAAATAAAATAAAACATCATAAATCATAGCACTATGCAGCCCATTTTTAATGTGCTTAAATGTGCAGTGAATTCATTCATGATGTTATAAATCCCTTGGCAAATTCCATCATGAGTAAAAATGACCAAGTCAACAGTCAAATGCCCAAGGACTCACTGCAAATAAGGAAAGTAAAAAAAAAAAAATCTTCAGTATCTTAATATAAATCATATGCGATGCTGAATTGTCAAAATAAAATATAGCCTATAATGGAATTTGCATAAATACCATTTAATCTGTAATTAAGTTCATTTGTAATTTTGTGGCATGTTTAAATGGTCATTACCTTAATGCATTATATACACATATACAATGGATGAATGAATTATTATCTGAAAAACGTCTTTTCAAGTCTAATTATTCTGATACCGTGAAATAAATTAAATGCGGTGTGAGGAACATAAATCTTGGTTATTCTCCACAAATCATATTAAACTGTGGTGAAAAGTATGTGATATTCATATTACAGTCTCCTCTTGAAACCTACATAAGGCCGTTATGAACCTGACTGACTTCGAATTAATCCAGAATCAAAGCTGAATTTTTACATGAACGTTTAGATTTAGATCCAGGTCTCTGCTGAAATTGCAAAAAACAAAACAAAAACAAAAACAAAAACACTTCTTTGACAGAGCCAGTCCTTGTGCTTTAGCCACATCATTGTTAAACTCTTCAGATTTGGCTTTGAAATCAAAGCTCACACACACACACACACACACACACACACACACACACACACACACAAATAAATAAACAAACAAACAAATAAATAAGATTAGTTCATGTTTTAGTTAACACAGCCCAAAACACGCACGCGCGCACACACACACACACACACACACACACACAAAAATTAATTCAAAAACTTTTGAGTAATAGCAGAGCAGTTGGGAACGCTGGAAGCCGCGCCAGAAAAAGCCTCTTTTTTTTTTTCTCCCCTGCTGGTGACACAAGAACATTGACTGTGGGTGAGATTTCCGCTCCTCCCCGTGTGTGTCAGCAGCGACTAGATTACCTACCTGGAGAACTGAAAAGAGCCTTCAGGCTCTTTGCACAGGTCTGTTAGGCCCTCCTAAATGCAAGCACGAGATACGGTGGTTTCTCTATGTGACAAGCTCTCTCCACAAGCTCAGACCCCTGTGGACCTGACTGTAGCGATGTGTCAGACCAAGCCTTCAGCATCTTTAGAAAGATTAATGACCATGTGCTCCCAAAAAGACTCCCCACGCCTCCATCTGGGCTCCTTAAGTAAGCCGGAGGGGCATTCAACCTTAACTGGAGATGCTAAGTGGATGTGTTGAACTAAACGGGGTTGGGCTCGATATGCAAGGATCGTTTGTCGAAAATTACGAGCTGCCGTGAAGGTGACGAACTCGAATGTGCTTCGGTGAAGTGTCAATAACATCTTTAAAAAAAAAAAAAAAGAAAAAGAAAAAGAAAAAATTCAAAAATCCCACCCCAGCTAACCCAGGTTCAGGGGCATTTTGTCAGAGGGGGAAGTAAACAAGAATACACTCGCGGTGAAAATACATTCAACCTTTCTTTTCCCACGTAACAAGAGATCTTTGCAAACATCGGCAAGACATTCAAAATATGACATTTGTAAATATCAGCATCTCATAAGAGATTGCAAATATCACACTCATTAGCCTCATGGGGGACAAAGAGATGCCGCATTGGATGTTACTTCCCAGACAAATTTTATCACACACTTTATCAGATACACTTTACTCACATCTGGCTTTAGAGGACTGGGGAAAAGTGTTGGGGGAAAGAAAAAAAAAATACTCTGTTAGACAGACAGTTTCAGCCATCACACATTTTATCCTTTACAACAGACCCATATAATTTTCTCCTGTCAGACAGGTTACAAGTTAAATAAAGTGAGCTCATACCTAAAAAAATTAGCTTTTGTGCCATCTGTCTGGTTTTCTCTCCTCAGTCCCCTGCTGAAACTCTCCATTTATCCCTCCCTAAGCCCAAAGCCCGGGCCTGGTGACCCCAGACACTGGCTACACACCTGTCTCACCACAGGTTAATCGAATGAAGGGAATAATTAGAATATAGCAGAAAGTCCTGACTTCCTAAATTGCTTAAGCCTGTCAAAAGTCCCGGTGTTAAAAAGAGAAGACCATATTTATCGTGCTGTGGATATCAGATTGTGTTTTCAGCATACTGGCTATCTACCGAGTGACCGAAACCCTGATTAGTCATCCTGATTCGTCATTCGTTCATGATGAATGCTAATCACTTACAGCATTGAATTACCTAAAAAGACTGGTCATTAAAGTGAATCACAGTTTGTGCAGTATACCTGCCAAGCTCTGATAAAATGGGGATAAAAGGTAATCATGAAGGCTTGAAGCATGAGCTGGAGATGAACTGCGAGCTTTGCCCTCTCTCTCATCTTAAAGTGGAGAGGCGGTCTTCAAGTACCGTACAACCTTTATGAGTCATCGAATGTGAATTTTTCATGCGTGCCATTTGAGTGACACCCAAAAGCTCTTTCAGAGGGCTTCTGACTTTGGATTATCACACTTTCTCTGTGTGGCCCAAATTCAGCAGGAGGCTATGGGTGGCCTCATTTATTTTAAGGGGGAAAAAAAGAATGTTCATTGTGCTGACAAAATCTCATTCAAAAGACCATACGAGTGCAAATGAGCATTCTGCTGGTACTAATGTCTGCGTTATCGTTACGGCCAAACCCGCTCAGTGTTCAGCGTATTTCTTCTCCTTCACCCTCTATAAAACCCACCCATCTCTCCATTAGACAAAACAACCAAAGAAGCTTTTTAATGGATGTTTCTGGGCCTGTCCTAATTATGATTGCACAAACAAACGCTGATTGTTAGACCGAAATCATGGACCCATATTTTACTCTTCTTTTGTTTTCAGAATGAGAACTTAACTGGTAAGTCTGAAGTTAAAGAAAAGTGAAGTTGTATAAAAACCTGTAAAAAGAGATGGCCTGGTTATTCCACAAGTAACAATATATATTTCTTCTCACACGCACTAGCAGATAAGCCCCAGTACACACTTGATTACTTTAGACATATGCTGTTGTTCTGCACAAGAACGTTAAGGGCCAGTGCTACACTTGTAATTACAAGGGAATCTGAAAACACCATGGGGGGGGGGGGAGAAAAAACCTCTTTGGCATGTAGAGGTGCTTCACCATGTAGAGATCCACTTGAACATAGCCTGTTGTAACCTTTCAACATAATGTCTCTGCAGGAATGAATATTCAAACACATGCTCTGACTCCCCTGTCATCCTGGTTGAGGGGTCATTTAAAGTTTTCAGCGGCGCTTCTCGCCGACTGCTCAAATCACTTCTCTCAGCCAAATCATCCCAGGCCTCATTTCATTTGCATAGAGACGTAAATTTACTTTTAGCGATCGAAAAGGGGGAGGACCTGAAACTGGAAACACAATCCTATTCACATTTACACATACGGTTCATTCCGACGTGTCTCTCCTCCTGTGAATGCGAATGTGGGCAGAGTATGTGTTTCTCTTTACTGACAAACAAGTCAATGCTACATTTCACCTGTAATTCAGTTTGTGTGTTTGTTTGTTTTCCCTGGAAACCTAAGAGCAACAAGAAGAACTAAAAAAGAACTATTACATGTGACAAGAATGAAACTCTAACACACAGTCTTAAGACGGAAGGAACTTATTTCATTTAACTTTTCCAGTTTAAATCCTAGGCTGTCAACACGAGGTAATGAAAGAGCCAGTGAGCATTCATTCCCATTCAAAGGCTCTGCCTGGTGTACTTGTATCTTGAAAGCATTCTAATCTCTTACTTTCAGGTGAGCTCATTCATTGAACACACAGAGAGCAGGTATCCATCTTGTTTAAGCTCTTGAGGCTTGGCTTCCATTGTTGATGTGTTTGAGAGGTTTTTTTTTTTTCTTATTTCCAATGCCTCGCGTCCATTGTACTTTACATCAAAAAAAGAAACAAAAATGTTGCAAACTTAAAGTTGTGATATCGCCGTAATTTTGAAGAGATTTTACATGTGTGGAAGTATCTTTTTTTTAAAATTTACTCCTAATAACTGACTGATACTTACATGTATTCCATCAGCAGTCCAAAAATTGATATAAAGCTCACCTAAAAGCAACAGAAAGTGTGATAGCTAGAAAATTACTTTGTAGATTGCAAACATCTATAGCACCAAGCACTTTGAGAAGAAGCAGAATCAAAATAGCATCTAAACTTCAAAGAAACAGACAATCAAAATGGAACTCTGTTATTTTCTATTAAATTAGTAAGACAGCTGACAAAACAGATGATGCAATCTAAAAACTATGCCCCAAGTCATCATCCTAAAGGTGACACATGGCCTTAGCATATTTTTCTGATGCGTTTAAGAGAACTCTCCCTTTCAGGGTTGTTATAAATGGATGCAAATCCAGCTATAATTAGGCTTGGGGGGGGCAATCCATTTCATGGGATAATCAGACTTCAAAAAACTCAATTTTAGGTTTTAATCTGATTTCAACAAGGATATTAACTCAGTTTTAATTTGAGGAGGGATCCTATTCATGCTAAGTAATACTTAGACTTAGCCTGAGCAGTTGAGTAATTGAATGGAATTAGATTGTAAAGCACATTTTCTCAGTAGGGATGTTAAAACAAAACTAGACTTTTTGTAAGAGGACAATGTCCTACTACACTAATATAAAAGGTTGTAAGTTCAGTTATGATATTATCAAATAATTTAGCGCATATATGAATTGAGATTTACAAGCCAGCACACAATTAATATTATACTACTTGATGAGCTGGTTATTTTATGCATGGGCTCATAAAACATGCTAACTATAGTGCCCTCAGAAAGTATTCACCCCATTCAGTTTTTAATATTTTGTTCCCATCGTGCCAGCAAATTCCAACACAATGAAATATTTCATTTTTTCTCCTTCACTAAAACAATACATTCAAGATATTTATAAATGAAAGAGAAACTTTTTAAAAGAACATTCTCAAGAACAACTCCAGAATGAAAGAATTGCATTTCTCATTTACAAATGTATATCCTCATCTCCATTTTTTGCCTATTTTCTAATGATACAAATGCGCTCAATCTACACCAAATTAAACTGAGAGCACCAGTAGACAGATAATGTCAGGTCATATCACAGTTTTTCAGTTGGATTCAAGTCTGGGCTCTGGCTGGGTCACTCTGGAATAATAACCTTATTTTTTTTTCTAGCCATCCCTTAGTAGTTTTTGCTGTATGCTTTGGGTCATTGTCCTGCTGGAAAATGAATCTTTGCCCACAACTCAGATCTCTGGTTGACTGAAATAGGTTATCCTCAAGGATTTGCCTGTATTTGGCTCCATCCGTGTTGGCCTTAATGCCAACAAGCTTTCCAGCTCACCCTGCCTCAGAGCCCCAGTGCATGATGCTGCCACCACTATGCTTGATGGTATGGCTGGTGTTACCTGGGTGTTGGGCTGTGTATTTGGTTTGTACCAAACATAGCGCTTACTTTCAGATCACATGGCTCAACTTTAGTCTCATCAGAGCACAGAATTTTCTTCCAAAAGGTTTCAGATTTTGTCACATGGCTTCTAACAAATTCCAAGTGTGCAAGCCTCTCTCTGAAGTGGCTTCCTTCTAGCCACTCTCCAAAAGAGGCAAAATCTGTGAAGTGCCGAAGAGATTGTCTGAACAGTTTCTCCCATTTCAGCCAAAAAGCTCTGCATTGCTGTCAGTGTTGTAGCTTGCCTTTTGGTCACTTCTCTGACAATTGCCCCTCTTGTCCGGGTGCTCAGTTTGATAGCATGGCCGGATCTTGGTAGTGCCTGGGTTGCGCCATGTTTTTTTCCATTATGTTTCATTGGACTTCACGGTGTTGTCAGGAGGGTTCAAAGCTTTGCCAATCTTTTTATAACCTTCTCCAGCTTCTTCTCCCCAAGCAATTTCATCTCGAAGTTCCATGGGTAGTTCCTTGGTCTTCGTGACCGAAACCCGGGGGGGTGAGGGGACTTAGCAACACAGCAAAAGGAGAAGTGATAGGGGTGGACGTGGTGTTTTCTGAAGGTACTGTACAGACTTGGTATTCTGTGTTGGTTATTATTCTATTTAGTTTCAGTCAAAGAAAATACCAGAGAAGAACGTTTTGGGTCAGTTTTGTACTATCTCCAAGTCAGTCAAATGTTAGCTTTTTCCATTATTTTTAATGAACCCAGACACTAAAAGATTAATAAGCACACGAGGCAGGAGGGTAGTCTTTCTGTCTCTTTCTGAATGGATGGATATGAAGCAGAGGAGACACAGTTTTGTCAGCAGGTGGAAGACAGGGTTAAGCACCAGTAATCAAGATTTACACAAGTTCCAACCCTCTCATCACTATGGAAACCATACAGTATGATTTGCTTTACAAACAACATTCCAAGGTATTTTCATAAAAATCCAAAAAGGTGACATCATTCTCATTAGCCTCAAGTCTAATATTACTAATAGAACTCAAAATAACACCTTAAATGTTTCTTAATTTTTGAAAATGTTTATATAACATGAAACATGATTTGCAAAGGCAAATGGTGTGAACTCTTGCTGCCTGATGCTGACATTTCAACAAACCATCTGTGTGTCTGTACTTTTGATAGACCAGCTATGAGCTAGAGATGATCAAAATCCTCATTAATTGCAAGCCATTGACAGAGAGCCAACTCTCATAAAACCAACAGCTTTTCACAACAGGGAGATGAACCACTCCGGTATCCTGCTTATCGTACTTCTGTTAAAGATCTAAGTAAAATGACCATAGCAGTCCTGCTGAAGATCCAGTTTAGGATTTCTAAATCATCACACAGTATCACAATTTTAGTTCATACTCTTATAGCCCAGGGGAAAAAACATTTAAGTCCAGGTGTAGCCAATAGTTGAACACATTTTTTTAAATATGTCATGTTAAAAAGTTGTACGTAAAATATTTGGGCAACGTTGAATTGAAACTTTGAAAGACAAGACTGGCAAGACAACTTGTGTCAGTCTTGGTCACCTGCAGTAAATGTCAAATATTAAGAGTTAGTCCAGGAAAAAAAAAAAAAACGAAGCCAGATGCAATACTTAACTGCACTGTGCACAGGTAATTTCCATTCAAAATAGTCTTCACATGCTCAGGCTTAATCCCTGCCATGGAAGCCACTCCTTATGTATTTCACTCTATATTTGGTCTTCATGGCATGGATGATGGAGTTGGAATGAACTAACTTGCTTTTCGTTTGAAAACGTTTCAGAAATGGAACATTAATGATGATAGCAAACCAGCACAAACATCACACGGCCCCGGTAGATCTGGAAACGCACTTGAGAGACAATGCTTTCCCATCACTCAGGCTGTCTATTTCTCATGTATCCATCCAGCTTCCTGTGCATAATCCCATAATGAGAGAATGATTGGCCACTTCTGCACGACTGCAAAGGAGATTATCCATAATTCAAATGAATTTCAAAAAAAAAAAAAAAAAAATCAATGCCTATGTTGAGAAGACAAAATAAATGTGTTGTCAAAGGAAAAGTGCCTCCAGAAGAATGTTTCCAGAAATAGCAGGACAATTTCCTTCCGTCTGAAACTTGACTGTTTTATTCCTGCATCAGAGAACACAAACTTGACTAATATGTATCAGGTTTATTTGGACACCAAATGATAATCTATACATATTGTTCTGAAATATTCATGTAAACAATGTTCTGAACCAGCCTCAATGGAGGATGAAACAGCTGGCTGTTGAAAACAGTTAGATAAAGCAACAGCTCCATCCTCTGGTGAACTGAGTACTTACATCTCTCTAAACCAGCAATTTATACAATGTTCATTTGCACTGACTGGCCTATATGAAAAACCAAAAACTAGAGGACAAAAAAGCAACAAAGATATTCCATAATAATTCAGAAAGCTATTCAATAGATATTCAGATATTTCTTTGGAATACATTTGTGCTCTCGATTATGCACATGTGAGCAAACTTAGATTTTAGGCATAGATTAATTATCAGTGGTTATCTGATCTGTTAATGCTTTCTGTCCCTTTGACTGGATTCACTGATGCAGAAAACCTATCAAGTCTACAACACTGAGAGTTGCAGTTTTACACTGTATTTCATTCATAAATGGAGAGGACTGAAGGGCAAAGATATCTCTGAATTTCAAATTCTCCTAAAGTTGGGAAAGAACTTTGGACACCTTCAGACTAAACAGAATTAAGCATCTTTCCAGGAGATGTTGAATAATGTGCTTTGATTTCAAGACCAGAACCCCCCACTGACTGTAAACAAGCCTCACAAAGAATGACGATGCCAGCGTTCAGCCGGTGCTCAGCGGCTTTCATACTTGCACTGCTGGGGGTTTTCATCCTTGCTTTCCAGAACTAACTCGTTCTAAAAGCAGGAGCTCAGCTAACACTGTACTAGACATACGAGTCTGGACTCACCATCATAAATGCCAGCGGGACAACAGCAGTCTAGTAATGGTTTATTAACGACTGCTAACATTTACATATCCAAAAGTCATTCAACAGACGTTTCATTATATGCATAAGCACGAAGGACTATTATCTCTTTCTGAACGTACGTGCCAGATAAAATAGTTCGGCGGATTCCTTTCGGCTCGCTTTGGGTTTTATTGTCCTAACGTCCTGAAAGAGTTGCGACAGGTTGGTTTGCAGCTTATGAGCGAGAGCCCCATCCCAGTATTTGCAAAGAAGGGAGCCTCCGGGCCGCAAGACTTTCTCGGCCAGCCCCACTACTGAAAGGCACAGGTTTATCAGTCTCTCGTGGTCAAGTTCTCTGAGTCCACTAGCGTTTGGTGCCATGTCACTCAGAATGACATCCGCTCGTGCGTCAGGAAGAAGACTCAGCAGTTGGGCCTCAGTGGCGGGATCAGTGATATCCTGATTGGATAGAAAGTGTGCCCCATCCAAAGGGGTAATTCGCAGCAGGTCTATTCCCACTACAGTACCGCGGGGATTCTCCATATCTGACGTTAAAGAAAAAACAGACGCAAGTTAAACCTTCTTCTGCACCCGCCCACACCACAAATGACAAATTCATATTATGAATTCCCACTCTTAATAATACATACTAAGAGGAGTCAATAAACAACTACTGAAGTATCTGACTAAAACTCTTACTCACGTTCCCCTGTTGAGTTGACCCTCTGAACCGCAACTTGGCTCCACGCCCCAGGCGCAGCACCGCAGTCTATTACGCTGTGGCCAGGTCTGAGAATGTTGAACTTGTCATCGATTTCCAGGAGTTTGAAAGCACTCCTGCAACGATAGTTTTGAGTGTGAGCAGCTTTCACAAAAGGATCACTAAGCTGTCGAACAAGCCAACGCTTATCAGCAGGACTCTTCCCCTTCAGATTCAGTGGTCCTTTCTTGAGCGAAGCCACTGAAATATGGATGAATGACCTCTGTAACACCGTATGTTTCAACATCGTTGACAAAATCCATCAGCAAAACACATTAAAAATGAACACATTAAAAACATCACCAAACAACTACACCAAGTAACCCATGCGAGTCACACGGCCGTCCCGTGGGTTTTGATGGCCATTCATAGAGTCATAGCTGCACCCAATTTGCGCATATTGATTTGTAGACTTCTCGGAGTGCAGAACGAGTATAATATTACAAGCCATTGTAAATTAAAATCATTTTCATTTTCCAATCAATTCTGACAAGACGGTAGTGTTGCTGAGGACACGGTCATTTATAACGATTACACTTTGCCAAGCAACGGAGGAGTTGCAGTCGTAACTATTTTAGTGTAACACCCCTCAGTCAAACATCCGGGATAGAAAGATCTATACCTACATTACAATGTATTTTTTGATTGTTGAGGCGGCGAAGTTGCCTACCCTTATGCTATAACGCTCTGATGAGATATGATGTCATATGATCAGACAGAAGGACACGCGGGAATGTAATATTGTACCTCACTTCGGTGTGCGTGTCCAAATATCTCAGAACCCATACGATTTGATACATTAAACGAACACCAACATCAGATTCATTCACCGTCTTCTACAGTTTCTCCGGCAAAGTAAGACTTATGCAAACCGAGTCAAACAAATATGTCAAACTGCCATGTTTTCATGACATTAACACGGAATCAATATGTATTTGCTGAAATTCTACATGTTTCAAAGTATGGATGCAGATAATGAGTAATTTGACAATCAAAGTACATCACAACTTGTTTGCATTTTCGCTGTCAGTCTTCTATCACCAGACCTCGTATTTTAATTATAGATTCAAATGTTTTGTATCATTATAGGGACCATAATGTTTACCTCCAAGCTGCTGACTTTAGTGTTGGTGGTGCAGCCTGGCCGAGTCTTACTGGGCATGAAAAAGAGGGGTTTCGGAGCAGGGAAGTGGAACGGGTTTGGAGGTAAAGTCCAGCCTGGAGAAACCATAGAGCAGGCTGCTAGGCGGTAAGTGACTACATGTAACACAAGCTACATTCGTAACAGTGGGCGGCTAGAGCTGCTATATTGAAGTTTACTGTAGCAGTTTTAACGGACGGACATAATAATTGCACAATGCTAGTCTTTTATCTACGCTCCCTTGTGACTTTATAAGTAACACCTACACTTTAAGTACGCATTATAAATTTACAGTGAGAGACCGTGAACACGTACAATTTGTTGTAGCCATTCTCTAACTCCCAGCGGTGACAGTGTAACACTCCAACTCCTGATACACTCATACCAGCATTACACCCACTACCATGTCAGTGTCACTACTTTGTTGAGAATGATTTGTCACCTGGCCAACAGTTGGTCAACAGTAGGCCTGTGGTCAGAAACTGGTCACTGATGAACCAATGTGCTACTGTCTGTGACTGTACACCTGTATGGTGTACCTATAAGGGAGGTAAACCTCATGAAGTGGCCAGTGAGTATAGGTCCAAAGCAGCTGTTTCTAGTAAAGTGAAGGGTGAGTGTATTTCAACATCTATGATGTTAGTTCTAAAAAAGCATATATAAAGGCACAAATGAATAATGTATACTTGATTAAAAACAAAGCATGCCATTTCAAACAATACTACAAAAGATATACCAGATTGATTACAATCGACCATCAGCAATGTTTTTGTTGGTCTGCAGGCACTCAGAACATGGTCTGTTTCATGGAAGAGTTCTTCACTCTGTGTTGAACTGTGTCTTGCTTTTATTTCTTAACATAGCATTTGTGCTGAAACCAGGCCGTATTTTTGTTTGTCAGGGAACTTCTGGAGGAGAGCGGCCTCACTGTAGATGCACTGGACCTGGTCGGAAACCTCAAATTCGAGTTTATCGGGGAGACGGAGCTCCTTGACGTCCATGTCTTCAGGGCGGACTCTTACAACGGAGAACCAACGGAATCCGACGGTAATATTCTGGTAGCGTTTTGTTGTAAAAGCCTCTACAGACCTAGAATTGTATGTATTTCGGGGTAGTTCGTATCTTTTTTGATCTTTTGTCTTTCTTCTTTTCTCGTTTAGAGATGAAGCCTCAGTGGTTTGACACTGACAAAATTCCCTTTGGTCAAATGTGGGCAGATGACACACTGTGGTTTCCCCTGCTGCTACAGAGGAAGAAATTCCGAGGCTATTTTAAATTTCAGGGCCATGATATTATTGTAGAACAAAAGCTAGATGTAGTGGATAAACTTTGAAACTGCTCTCATAGTGAAAGGTTAGTTCTTACTGTACTGTGCTGATGTTACTGTATTTGATTCATTTTCACGTTTTTGCTGAAGACAGTCCTGCTTGAATGGTTAACCCAGGACCAAAAATGTCACCAGGAATGTTGTTTAATGGCCTCTACGTTTCAGATCATTAGTTTGTTTAGTACATTTACTGTTAGTCATACATCAGTATCAAAAATATAGTCGCTGAAATCTCTCAAACTCTTCCAAGGGTTTACTCAGAATCCTCTCCTGACACAAACACTCAGTCTTATTTTGTTTGACGGTTGATGGTACATGTTCCACACCAGTACTCATCGCAAGGTGTATTTTTATGCCATTTCTTCCAAGAACTGAAACAGTACCTGGGCCATTAAGTTCCCTTTCATGTCTTCAGCCTCGTGTTCATACGGTAATATTAATGTATTTGCAGTGAACACAGACAGCATTCTTTCTGACTAAGTCAGCGGAGAATGTCAGGTCCTGTGTATCACCAATACTCTTTGACAGATATGTTTCAGTCTGTTAGTTGGAAAAGAAGAGAAATCATCTGCAAAGTATTTTGGTGATGTCTACGTAAGTGCCCTTCTGTACCAATCTAAAAACACGTCCTGAATCAAGTTCATCAATGTTATTCTCACAGAAAGTGTCTGTCATCTTGGAAGTCGTGTTGGGTCATAGTATCAATGCATTTTAAGGTGATAACTTCTGAGGGACTTTTAACTTGATTTTGGATGTTAGGAAATGTTTTGGTCATGTCTGATGAGAACACATTTGGAAAACCCGAATAAAAAGACAAAGTGATGGCCTTTTAACATATATTTGAACGTGTATTACTCTTCATTAGTCAAGAATTAGTAGTTGTATATACAAATGATAGAAAAAAGAAACTTTAGTAAGTCCATTGCAATAGATACCATATATTCAAAAAGAAGTAAAACTATAATAGAAAAACTGGAAATGGAATACGCAAATGCATCTGTTTGGGGACAAAAAAAACCCAAACATGTTAAATACACTTAGTGAACTTTGCTATACTGCAATAATGAACTGAAGAGTGCAAGTAAAATTTTCGCAATGCTCTGCTGAATTATGCTCTACAGAATAGAAGTGACATTAGCTTTTTCTCTACTGTTAAATAGGACATCAGAGAACATATACCAGTAGAGTATAGTGCTATAAGCATGATATTCTAAGTTTTTTATAACCCATATGTCAGCATAAACCTCTATAAATCTCGTTTTCCATTCATATCAAAGACTCTAGCATCAAATTAGCTTAAACAACATTGAACACTTCAAATCTTTCAACCTGAGATGATTGTGAAGGCCTCAGATATTACATCAATATTTTATGAGATTAAAAAGAAAAAGGAAAAAAAAAAAGAGGAAGAAGAAAGAAAAGAATTTTCTTTGGTCTTTTTTTCATTTGCCAAGACGCTGATTCCTCTGCTATAACACTTTCTTTTTCTAAATGTACACAACTTACAAAGGGACTAATCCTGCAGGATTAGGCTCAGGCTTTGCAACTACAAAGAATATTCACAGTTGAAACTTAGCTAAAGGAGGCATAGTAAATCTTATAGCTGATATGCAATTAGTGAGCAGTCACTTAGTGCTTGTACACCAACATCCCCACCCCCACCCCCTCACAAAAGAAGAAGAAGAAAATGAAGTAAAAAGAAAAGCAGTCATACCAAATGTGACACTGGTAATCAGCTTAAAAAAAAACAGGCAGACACTGGTTTGTCAACACAAAGGCAGCAACAGGAAAAAAAAGGTTGAATTTCAGGTTGTAAACCATTAGATTTCACTTCAAAACATACTTCTTAAAAAACTCTTCCAAAAATGAAGCTATGTTGCATTGTACACTGTCATATGGTGTCTGTGTAACAAATAAAACAAAACAAAAACTGTAGGCTATTTCCCATGAAATTTCTCTTCATTAAGCATCTGGGGCTAATTCGCTGCAGAACACTGCCATCTTGTGGCTATAGGTTGAAACCTTCATCCAAAATTTCTCCCCCCCCCCCCCCCCCCCCCCCCCCCAACATATTGCACTTTGGGAATGTATTCTTCAAACCTACAGTACACTTGATCATTCTTTTTTTTCCATTAGAAAATTTGTGTACAAAATTCAGGAGAGTGTATCTCAAACTACAAAATTCATTAATCAAATTCTATTTAAATACCTGACACAGGGAAAATACACTATTAAAAAAAAAATCAAGTTTGTGAAAATCTGGATTAGTGTTTTGACTTAGTAAACATTTTGCATCATTACAAGTAATCCTGGACAACAAACAAATCCCTTATGTTTCATTGTGCTAAAGGTACAATACTGTGAGTGTTCTTCCCAAATGTGTTCAGACTGTATGGATCACTTAAATTGACTTTGCCCCAAAAATCAGAATACAGGCAGCATCAGATTAGCCTATTAGCTTTTTTCCCCTACCTTAAATTATACTACAGGCCTGCAACATCACGCAGACATATAGAAATGAAAACATGAAAAATATGTAGAGTTAAGAACGACTTTCAATTCCTTATGAATACTCAAGGTAGTGTTTTCCCACCTAAGTGAAAAGGAAACTTCAAGGAATTCCCGAAGAGAATATGCAAGGTGGAAATGCTGCCAGCATAGCATAGAACACTTTGTAATCGTAGCCCATCTTACAGAGAGGGCGTGACAAGATGATGACCGTCAATACTCAAATCTCTCTACCGTGGACTGAGTGGGGGAGACTGGATCCCGTTACTGCTTCCGAAAAGACAGCCGAGCTTGGGTCGAAGGTCATCCCACACCTCGCCCATCTAACGTGAAGACAAAGACAAAGTAACAAAATCTTAGGCGAGAAAAGTGGTATAGAGAAATGACCTGCCTTTAGAGGTCAGAAGAAGATCAACCTGTGAGATAACAGACAAATCGAACGTTGCTGCAGACAAACAAATGGAATCTAGATCTACTCAAAAAACACACGTCAACCTTTTGATTTATTATGGAAGCATCCACGTGCCGGTTATGGTAAGTATATAATCTTCTACAATGGAAAACACTTATAAATATGTTCTACACACATATAATGTTTACAGCGGGTTCTCCAGTATCTAGAGGCAGGTGTGGTCTCACCTCTTTGTGTCCCTGCACCTGAGAGTTGACAAAAGCTCCCAGGATGTGAGAGGTGATGGGGAGATAGGCAAAGATAAGCTGGCTCTCCTGATGGAGGCAGTACAGGGAGAAGTAGTTCCGCAGCTCCATGGTCTGGATGGCGTTCTCTTGCTGTGGGAAGTGGATAAGGAGTATGAGGTCAAGGGTCAGTCATGTGTTTCTTTTTAACTGTCTTTCCTTTCCCCTCTATCTGGTGAACAACTTTTTTTTTTTTTTTAAGTCTAACTTGTAGAATGATGGCGCTACACCTGATGGACAACTCTATTTCAAATAGGTCTGGAGTGAATCACGGCTTGCCATGAACATAATGCAGCTTAATGTGGGAGGAAGTGTTGGTGTTATGTCAAAACATCAATCAGTAACTAGAGAAACGATGGGTCTCATTCTTGACAACATACACGCACATTCTTTCCCTGTCTCCCAAGTCCTTTCAGCAAAATGACTCGCAAGGGCAGAAGTACCAAGGCAATTACTCTGATGTACTGCTGAGTATATAGGTGTGGTACCATATAGCCATCATATATTTGGGGATGTAAAATAAAACAATAAAAAAAAATAGTTCACATAACTAGAGCCCAACCGATACAGGATTTTTTTTTTCAGACCGATACCGATCTCGATATTTGATGATTTAAAAATCCGATAATGATCTATCGCAGATATTTTTTTTTTCAGAAACACATAACATAAACAAAGATTTTCCCTAACATTTATGTGTAGTTATGTAAGTGTCCTCACCAAGATAACATAACATAATGCAGTTTAAAAATAAACTTGATTTATTGTCGTAAGTAGTACTTTGAACAAAGGTACAACAAAATATATTAAAGTCTTGATAAATAATGCCGTAAACTGATGCAGTGAACTAGACTAAACGCTGCTGTTGAATGCAATATTTGGGATTTCACACTACACATTTGAAAGAGAAAAGAGATAACTTTTAGATACTTGTTCAACTCATGTTTGTACGTGTCCCCTCTGGTTTAATAATTTCCAATGCACTGACTGTACCTACAGACATGTGAGTCACAGATATATTTACCATTGCTTCATTTCGGCAGAAGAAGTTAAACACTGCAGTTTAATCGCTCATTGACATTAGCGGTCTTCCACTGATAACATGATAAATGGCATTAGCTTGCTTTGTCGGTAACCGTTGTTTGATTACTTGCTAGAACTACTACGCTGTTTCATAAATAAAACTACAATCAAGTTTGTAAACAGCTTAGTCTATACCACTCAGCTACCGTAACCTTAAATGTAATTTTGATGTTTGACTGACTGTACCTACTTTCACGTTACTGCAGCATGTCATAACATGGTTGAAGGATTCATCTTCCATCTCATCTTCCATCTCATTTATCGGCCGTTAAAAACTCCGATACAGATTTATCTGCAATTAGTTCATATCAGCTGATAATATCGGCACACCGATTTATCGGTCGGGCTCTACACATAACTGTCGGAGATCAGCAGTTACGACAGTGCTAGTACTTTTGGTGTTGTAAGTATCAAAATCAAGGCCTCATCTGCTTTGCTGTACAAGTAAGGAACCCTAAGACTCAGTGATAGAATCTGTGTTTATCAGAGCATTTATGTATGTATGTGTGTGTGTGAGTGAGAGAGAGTGTATATGTATGAGTGTGTGTGTATGAGCGAGAGAGAAAGAGAGAGAAAGAGAGAGAGACAGTGTGTAAGTGTGTGTGTGTGTGTGTGTAAGTGCCGACCTGCACTATGCGAGACTCCAGCTGTTCCACAGACACCTGTTCTTTAGGCTGAACTGTCGCGTTCATCATCTGCCTCTTCATCACACTGTATTTCTGCAGCGCTCGTTGATGCTCGTGTAGGATGCCCTTCTCATGACGCTCGCACAGGTCCTACAAATCCCAACACGCTCTCGTCAGAAAAGAAAAACAACACACTTCTACACACTCTTACTGACTCAGACATTAGTCCCCATTTCCAAGCTTCTTAAATCCTTATACTGTTTAGTGTGGTCCTCCACAGATACAACTATACTCTACATGGATCTGATTTTTTGTTCTTTTGTCCTTGAAAAGGACAAATCTCATCATTTTAGGCAATACTCACTTTGTATGACTGCAGTATATCCAGGAAAAGATACAGCCTCTCCACAACATCGTCCTCCTCTCGCCTCCCCTACACACGAGACAGAGTTAAGTCAGTTCTTCTCTGGGAGTAGGAGTGATCTGGGAGTAAGACGTGATGTTTAAGCAAGCTTGTTTTTCTCTACCTGTTGAGCAGCTTTGTCAGCCAACAAGGCAAATTCCACAGACAGGCCTTTGAGAGACTGTTTCAGTGTTCCCCATGAGTTTGTGGAAGAGGCCAGAGAAGGCAGTGGTGTGGTATCAGAGCCCAACGTACTGGAAAAGCAAGGATTTAAAAAAAAAAAAAAAAAAAGAGAGAGAGGTTAGGGTTGGAATCCACGGCTAATCAGTAACACGTAACACTGCAACTATTTTGAAGGGAAAAAAAGAAAAAAAAAAAACACAAAAAAAAGTCCTATTAGCCTCATTATATTTATTCAGAGCTTTTATGATGTAGTCTGGAACGTTCCATATGTAAATGTCACTCAGTGATATCACACTGACAACATGGGATTTTATAGTTCGTTTTTTTCCCCCCAGTGTTTGCCAATGAAGATATTCCCTCTAAGTTATCGTAGGCAATGCAGAGTTGGGCAACCACAAGGGCAGCAATTTAAATAGGAAAAGGAATGATTAAAAAAAAAAAAAATGGGTCAACCCAGAACAGCTGTGTGTGACAGTTAACCACATATTTGCTTGTTTTCGGTACCTGAGTTCTTTTCCAAACAGTAAGAGATCTGTAGCGTTTTCCTTGGACCGCTCAGCCATTTTTTCAGCCCTGTCTCGTAATTTCTGGAAGCTGTTGTGTATGTTCTTGATCAGCTCCCTGCTCGAGGCAAACTGCGTTTGGATGTCTCCAGGGAGGTATTCCTAACACCAGCAAGGGAAAGCAATTACTTTCAAATGCTACAGTACAACATACGCAAGGTTCTCTGCGGTAGAAGTTCAACAGATGGCTGCAGAATCGATTTCTGCTACGCTAGACGTCCAGTAAAAACACCCATTTAAAATTCCGTCGATACACACCTTCGCCTGAGTTGCGTATTTGTATGTCATAAACTCATCGCCCGTTTTCTTGAATGCGTCACGTAGTTTCGTCTGAACATCCTGCAAATGTATGAGGAAAGAGGATCCATTGAAGCCGCGGATGACGACTGAAGTGACAGATCAAATGGGAGGAGTGCAGAAAAGAGGGAATCATACCGAGCCGTTGAATGTCATGAAGGTCTTCACAAGCTCATCCTCGGAGAAGAAAGGATGACGCGCTACCAGGTTGATAAATCTTTCCAGCCCACGCCGACGCCCCTCGATGAACTCTCGCTCTGATACAGAGGTCAGAACTGCAGAACGAAAGGCGGGAAACAGGAGCAATGTTTAAGTTTAACAGAGTCAAAGGTAAAACGTACAGTGTTTTATCTGTAATACAACACATGCACACACAAAAACCCCTGAGGACATTGAAAAACCGCACATTCTGTAACCCTGGTTTTAACCGTTTGTGAGGAAATTCCTTACAATGAATGAAGCCAAACCACAATGATAGTGGGGAGTAAAAGGCTACATACAATGTTTGAGTTTTGATTATAACTTTACATCTTCCACTGCTTTTAAAATGAGCGAAACACTACCTCCTTTTAGAACTCTCTTGGGTGGTAAGGCAGGCACCGTTCTGTAGGCAAACCTCTGAAGCAAAAGCTCGTGGAAGACATCAAAGTCGCTGTACCGCCGATAGACTGATATTTTGAAACGCTGAAAGAGTTTGAACATCATTCATGTAGACCGACCGACAAACAGTCAACAGCTCATTCGACAGTAAAAACTGACATGTTCCACGCTCTGTCCTGCAAATGTGCTCATCTCACTGCACAGGAACAACAACAACAAAACAAAAGTTTAATGGGGAACGCATCAAAAAGTGGAGGCCCTAGGATGTGAAACTTCTTTGTCAACATTCAGTTCTAACGGGAAGTTATGCCCCACATAGCAATTACACATTACACGGGATTCCATTCATTCCAAATTTAGATAATGTGACCAACAGAAATCACAAAAACAAAGTTCTATAAATATATATTGCAATGAGGCAGTCAGACTAACCGGTGTGGATGTTAGTTTTCTTCCTTACCTCACTGGTGACCTGGTACTCCACATGTTTTAGGAACAGCCCTTTCTTTTCAGGGATAAGGTCAACCCTGACTGTGTCCTTCCCTAACAGCTTAGCTAAGGACAGAGACAGGATCAAGGGGTTCTCTTGAACCGACTGCATCCTCAGAGTACGCAACTCCTTCGGTTCGCCCAGCTGAGGTTTGGGGAATTCTGTTGAACCAGAGGTCAGTGAGGAGAACTCTCATACCTATCATTTCGAACAGACTCTTATTTTGAGAAGTTTCGATAGAATGGCACTAGTATGAGGATAAACTGCTAGACACACAATTACTGTCTCTCACAAGGAAATCTCTCACCAGCCTTATGAAATCTAGTCGGACCCACAAATTTCATGACAGCCATGTGATGTACACTGCACTGACAGCATATAATTAACGGCAGCGAAAGCATTAGAAATGCTTTTAGAAAATTGATTTGACATGGAAAGAGACAAAAAAAGCCAAAAAAAAGGAGTCACAGGACAGCTGAAAGCTATCCTTCAGCCGTTGGAATTTATATTATTCATCCTGCTTTGGTTTTTCCAGTTTTATGTGAAAAACTCTGGAAAGACTAAATGTGTGAAAAAAAAACAGTTCTGTACGTCATCATTTGTTAAAGTAATGAATGACATAAATCTGAGTTACTAAATGCAGCATAGCACAATTCTTTTTGCTGTTGTTAGAGGGAGACAAAGGAGGGGTGAGGCTCCATGTGACGGATGGGAAACCTAGTCATGGCCTGAGGAGGAAACATGACACATCATTTTCTCAGTGTGCTGTCAACTACCACATTGACAGCACCTGAAAAAACATCACAGGCCTAAAATAATCGGAGGAGCTCGGAGAGAGAAAGAAATGAGAGAGGGAGAGAGAGAGAGAGAGACAGAGCTTTAACCTCAAACAAAAAACAAAACATGCCATTTAAAGTAATGGCTACCCTTAAGAAAAAAAAGAGAGAGCTCCCAAATCTAAATCTCTCTTGACTCTCTTAGAGGCGGAGTGAACATAACAGCCGTGTTCAGTGTGTGACATGAGTCCCTGTGATGGTGACTGTTACTCTGAGAAATAACACAATGAGGATGAACAAGCAAAAGAAAAAAAAAACTATATATATATATATATATATATATATATATATATATATATATATATTGCACCAGTGATAGTGAAACACAAACCCAAGACGTCAAGCAAATGTCTGATACTACTCCCTACATGTAGAAAATGCTGCACATGCGTTTTGACACAGCTGACACTAAAATATTCTGCATGCTGTTCAACAAACCTGACCACATGACTCCCCATACAAAGTCAAAGGTTTATAGAAGGAAACATGGGTTATTGCCCTGGCAGCATCAGCTCGGGACGTATTGGTGGTGCTGTCCATTTATGAGAGTGAGGATTTTTTTTTTTTCTTACCTTGAATGCAATTCTCCAGGAGTTTAGGACTCGGCTGCTTCCCTTGCTGGGCAAGTGCAATCAAAGCTAATCCTTTATAAAGAGACAACTTACTCAGGAAACCTTCACCAGTGTCTACATGTTCAATTATCTAGAGAGAGAGAGAGAGAGAGAGAGAGAGAGAGAGAGAGAGAGAAGAGAGAGAGAGAATGAGAGAGACAGAGTGAGTATGAGAGAGGGTCATTTTCACAATATCATAAAAAATTATTGCCCTTTAAAAGTCCTGCGGGCTGCATTGGAATCTGAAAGCAGGAATGTTATGACAGCTCTTATTTTCGTTAAAGCATTCAAGAAAATACAATACATTGTCAAGCCATTGTATTGCATAACCAAATTTTGCAACTATATCTAATGCCGATTCATTCTGCTGATTTCACTGTTGACTTCCTGCCATACACATCTGATCCTTCACAGGAAAAAGACCTGTCCTGCTTTCCTGAAAAAAAAAGTCCTTGTTATCAGAGCTACCACGAAAAAAAGTTTTGCTTCTAGTCACACACTAGGCTCGTTTATTTTAGGTGCACCCAGATATGCTGTGCCATTCAAAAAACGTCTAGCCGACAGAGGGATTTAACATGTGCCAGACAAACATACCCATACCATTACCCCACCATAACAAGGCCATATCGACTCCAGGAGGGCTAAGTCTTTGGGCACATAGCTTATGCCAAATTCTGACCCTGCCATCAGCATGATGCAACAGAAATTGGGCATCATTGGACCAGACAGTGTTTTTCCTCTTTTCGGCTGTAAACAGTTTGCGATCACGTACCCACTGACGACGCCACTTCTCGTTTTTAGCTAACGGGAGCGGAGCTCAGCGCAGTCATCCTCTGTCATAGCCCAACCATGACGAGCACTAAGAAGTTGTGCTGTTATTCCACCATTGTATCATAGCGCTTTTGGACTGTTTGTGGTTGGCCTGTGCGCCTGCGTATTATTTACATTCTCCTAAAACTTCTCGGGAACAAGCCCGAAGGCCTGCTGCTGACTGGATGTGGTTTTTGTTTGTCACACACATTTCTCCCTTGATACCGCCATGCGTGAAAAGCAAAAGAAGATCGCTTTCGGCAAGATCGTGCCTAGTCAGTGCCCATGCTTATTCAATCATCCGTTTGAACAGATGTCTGCCTATCTGATTTATATAGTCACTGCCATCAGAATCACTGTCTATTAGGAACAAGGCACTTTCATGACCTGAACGGTGCACCTAATGATCTGGCCACTGCACATTGAAAAAAAAAACATTTTCAAAAACAGATTTAGATGACATTTTTCTTGAAGATCGTGCTTTTGTGATATTATTAGCAAATGCAGGTAGAAACACTTGCTGTAACCTTACCCACCTGATTTTGTACAGCGATGGGGAGTTCAGTTCTGTTGAGCAGTCTGTGGAAAACATCAATCTGCACCCGCTCATCTGCCCTGCTGCTAATAGCCTGATACACTTCCCTGTAGTACGGAGGAACTGTTCCTGAGATCAGCAGTGAAAAGATGACATTGGAACATGAGCGATACGACTTTGTCAAGTTTTGTGAAAACAATCCATGGGAGTAAAAATGACCTGTGTTTCTTAAAAGTCACAATGATTTTACCAGTTGTCCATCCTAAACAAGATACTGTACAAAGCACAATTTTTACATAAGGAAGGCACAAAAACAGGGTAGAACTCAGATAATCGTAATAACCATAATTGTAAAGACATTGGGGGGGGAAAAAAAAACTATGAATAAAACACGTTGTGTTAATATAGTATAAAGCACATGAAATAAACCAAGAAATTATTTTATTAAAATTATATTTGCATACCAGATGTTTTTGTGATATTTAGGAACAAAAACGGACTAAAATGAAAAGTTGGTGGTCTACCCTGCTGTGGTTTAGACACGCTAACACTGAATCGCATGCAGTTGAAACAGTATTAAGCAACCCAAACTCCAACTTGTTTCTTAGGTCTCTTGGGCTAACGGCTGCTAAGAACTTTGAAGCCTTTGAAGACTTCACTCTATTTTACTAGTTATTAAACCATATTGTGACTTGGTCTACAAAAAACAGACAGAACTCTCATGTGTGTAGAAGATAGCCATTTTGATCGCAGTTACGCAATCGACGCATTTTGTAGCACATTCCCTAGTCCAGCTTCAGGGCTCGAATTTAACGGTTTAAAAATAGTCATTTAAGTGTCCCTCCTCACGTTTCAACAAAGCACGCTTTTTGCCACCACGGACCACTATCACTATGGAAACCTTTGCAACATGAATAGACTAATCGGATCTTCACAGAATGATAACAAGTAGTGATGGCAAACTTCAAAGAGCGCGCCTACCCTGCAATCAAAGAACAGAGTTTCATAAGCCTTCTGACACTAAATTAAAATCAGAGATCAGAGGCAGACACATTAAATAAACGTCTAATTAATTTCGTTTGCCTGTCACGCTGCACACTAGTTCCCAGAGCGCGTTTTCAAACAGGTGAAACCAGTGGAACAGCGCATTATTGGCGGTGCTATAAATGAATTGTTATCAAACCAAAGCTGTGGTTGTGCGATGAAAACTACGTTGAAGCATCACAACAGAAATAATGTCAACGGTTCCCTGAAGTTTTACAAGACACGACGCTACAGAAACAACGCTTGTGGCACACCATCAAGAAATCTGCTGATGTGTTTAGACTCCTGACAAAAATAGTCTAAAATAATTCTGACTATATCACTACACACTGAAGACGAAAATCTCACTGTTGCAGTTCGTAAAACAACTGAGTCTAAGAAATAACACAGAATGTTGCTATTTACCCTCATTGATCTCTCCTTCCATAGTTCAGGCTGTCATGTGAGCGCGACAGCTCCTCCATGTGATTTCCTGAAGAAAATAAAAGATGAGAATTTCCCATTCCTTAAAGTTGTAGGTACTTGGATACATAGTACACTGTGTGACTGTAGACAGTGGGTGGAGTTTACTGCTGGCTGCTCTTGGAGTCCTTTCACATACCTATCGTCTTCGCGTTTCTCAGTTAATCAGCTACTAAAATGAACGATAACAATGGACAATAGTACAACTGTCGGTTGTTGACGCAAAATAACATCCCCCCACTGTGCTTTTTTGCCCTCACTCAAACTTTCTTACTTTCTCCTCACGAACACAAGCATCAAGATAGAATCCCGCCCCGTTTTACTTGGACCAATTAAATAAATTCTGCTTCAGTCCACCCCATCTCACCAAACCTGTTCCCGTGTCCAAACTGTTTGATACTAAAAAAAAAAAGGGGGGAAATGCCACTTGAATAAGTGGGAAAACCCGTTCCGACAAGGGGGGAAGGGGGGGGGGGGCCTGAAGTCTTAACCGTCATTTCACAGTCAAAGTGACAAGCCAGCGATCTGAATGGGTGTTTTACTGTATAGCAAAACTGGAGACGTCATAGATTTATCGGTTGTTCATTAACGATAGCTGCTTCACGTGCTTGTAAATCGTGCTCCGATTATACAATTTACTGTCCCTGTCCTCAACTGTTGCGTAATCTCATGTCTTAATCAATTAATTTCAAATCAGGTCATTGGAGATTAAAATGAGAAATCGATGCCAGTCATCTTTTATTATTATGGTCTGCTGGTTGAGATACTGAATCAGCCTTTAACTTTTCCAGATTAATATACTATGCTGAATTTTGGTTTCTTGGCCGACCGAGCAACGTTACTTGATATTATTGAAGTGATATAAATCTATAGCCCTATAAAGACAACTCAACGTAGTTACATTTAAACAACATGAAATGATAAACAAAGAGGTTCGTGCATGTCAGATGACATTAGATTCACTTCCTACTTCTTGCATGGTACGTTAGGGGAATACCAACGTGCTTTTTCCCTCTTTAAATGACCCTGTTGTAGACTAAAATAAAGACACAGATTATTATGCATTTCCTCTCTGACAAAGCAATGCTGCTGGTCTGTTGTAGTGAGAAGCATTTTTACCTCGTATTTGACTAGTTAAAATCATTAACAGCCACGTATGTCGCAGCATCCCTAAAGCAACTTTCTCCTGGTCAAGGTGGCGATCTGTCGTCCGCAGAGAGGTTACTGTGATGTCTCAATCTCAATGTCTTACTGTTATTGCTCCATTCTCTCTTAAAACACATTTGGATCAATAGTCAGAATCTTCATAGTGTTCAAATGATGAGTTTCAGTGATGAGAATTGGCAAATTTCAGTTGATTATACCTAAATCCATCACTCAGTGTGGTGCGCACGTTCATAAAACTAGAACGAAAGGTTTCAAAAGTGGAGGCTCGTTTATTTTACTGGAGTAAAACCTATTTTTTTTGTGTGTTTGTCAGTTGTTTATAAAAAGAAAACCGCATCAACATCAAAGCCCTCCAAACACTTATTTTTTGTTTCTGTACAAATATCATGCCGTTGATCACATCCTGTGGATTTCCCCCAAAACAGTTAAGTTGCCAGTAAAATTTGAATATGTTCTGATCAAAGGGCATCGCTGTACCTTAAATAACAATTTGTATATTTTCAAAGCGCCATACCTCTTTTCAGCGGTCTCATTTTCATCCCACTTATCTGCTTTTGTTTAAAAATGTAACATACTAATGAAGATAATATATCGCCTTTTTTAAAGATGGAAACTTAGGATAATGCACAAATAGAATATTTTTATGAAGTCATATGGTAATGTAATCTTGCTATTTTTGTATCTGTTCAATGCCATGCTTCTGTAAATCTAAGATTATAGCCTACCAAGCACTAATGTAGGGGAAACAGCAATAAGGCTGGTCTAAATCCCTGGCATAAAACATTGTGTCTTTAACTTTTTAATGTGTCATTACTTAATTGATATTGTACAAGTTTGTGTTTATGGCCATTTCTCTTGTAGTGAAAAAAGTGTTTACAGGCCCAGAAGTCTTTTCCAGTCTGTAAGAGTGCTTTATTTCCAGGTCATATGAATCATTACACAAAATAACGTCTTGTGGGCAAACAGCATAGTCTGCTGAGTGTAAACTCTAATATAATTAGAAGGTATGCCAAAATTCCTTCGCACTTCCATCCCTCTTGTTCAATTTATAATTAAATTTATTTTGGTACGCTGAACTCTTTGAAGATGTGCGTTTTGATTTCGTTCCGCTAGAGGGCAGTGTCTTCTACCTAATTGAATGCAGTTTGGCTCTATGCAATCAGGTAGAGGCTTGCCGAAAACTCGGCTCCTTGGTGAGGGAGGGTGACCCTAACAGTGGGCTTCATAACCAGTAGTCTTGCCTTCCCACTTGAAAGGAGTGCGGATTATAATCCGCATTCATCGTTAGGAGGGGACGACACTGACGACTTGAAGAGAACCGTTCAATACCTTATTATCTGTCTTGGAAGATCCGGTCATTGAAGACTAAGAGACAGAACGGACGCCGCGTTTTCAATATGAATGGTTTACGACGGAATCACAGTGGCGAAACATGAAGATCATCTCCAAATGGATTGCACATTTTACGATTAGCCAGCAGTGTAGCAAGAGGAGCACTGGACATGTTTTTATTCCGTGAGATTGCCAGTAAAAGCAATGTGATATTTGAAAGGAGGTTTTGAAGTTTACGCCGAATATTTTATTTACGGGTGCTTAAAGGTGGAGTTGTGGTGCCCAACAATTGTTTCAACTGATCAACAATAGCCAGCAACAGCAGCCAATCAGCTAGGATAGCTAACTAGCAAGCGAATTGGACAATTTTGCTAGTCGCTAGCTAACCTAACGTGAACCGTGCGTCATCCTTATCTCTGTCGGTCTACCGGCCGGCAGGCAATGCTGCCAATGTAAACGGTTAACTTAATTCTAATATCCATTGCTGGCACCAACCTTTGGACACCGCTCCCCTCTCTTTAAGATATGGGCTCTTCCTTATTCTGAAGATGGGACTACACAAACATTTCAAGGCATTACCATTTACAAAGCTATAGTGAGTTGGCTAATTTGGCTAGTTCAAACCTTTGGATTGGAACAGGACACCACTCACCTGTACAAGGCTCTACAGCTAAAGCAACTTGTAAAAAACTGCAGGGCGCACATCTTAATAGTTTACCTAGAAATATTGATTGTTTGGACATCCTCAGTTTTTGACGTCGTTTCGGACATCTGACAACTTTCCGGACTAGTCAACATCTTTGATGTTTTCAGCTACAGATACCACTGGAGCAATGCAGTCTATTTCCAGTTGTTTATTTTTTCTCTGAAGTTTGGGACGTCTTCATTTAACTGGTTGATATTGTGAATTCGTTATTTTTGTACACCGATATATAAAATATATCACTGTAGTTTAGTATGGCAGCTGTAGTCAGTTATTCTCCTCCCTGGTGGGTTAACCTGCTACATCGACTTCCACACTTCAACCTGCAGTTGGAACAAACGAGCAGTGATTTTAGTCCTGAGGATTCGGCATACCAACAGGTACGTGTTGTCAGGACCTTTTTAATCCTTAAGATGCCACTTGACTGTAACTCACAGAAACTGTTCTACCGATACCGCAGGGGAAGCGATGTAAGCCTAACTAACCAATCACAAGTACATGTCTGCAAGTAAAGCTAGCCAGGATCAGTTAAGACACCTTCAGTCTCAATGCTCTAATTCCTATTTTTGACCTACTTTACTGTACCTCTCAAGGATGTAGGCCTGTAAACGGAATGGTACTACTTTTCAGACAATTTAGGGGAATACATTTGAATAGCTATAACCTTAACTCTAAACAAAACTACAATGTGGCTTTATTACTGTGAATGACTGGTAACACTCATGTTAATTACAGATACTGCTGGATTAATGCAACTGTGTAGGTCACACAGTATACACTGCAGGCTTGTTTTAACGTTGTTTCCACATAAAGAGCACACTAAAGCAAGGCTTGGTAAAGAAGGATTCCTCAGGGCACTTTAAACCCCCCCTCGGCTGTGCGCTTTCGTCATAACAACAACAGATGGCCGACAGACAGGCCAGGGGTGACCGAAGCCTGTTGGCAGTATCTTGAACCATCGGCTCATCTTAAATCACTTTGGCTCTTCAGTTTGTCCAGCGCCACTCTCTGTAAGATGCAGAGACGCTAACTGTATTGCACTTGTTGTGGGTGTTCGATTGGTTTGTGAGATGTAACTACTGGATTAAAGCTGAAAGCAGAAGATGCTCTGTACCAGAGATGACCTGTTTTGGTTCCTAACAGATAGAAGGCACGATTTTAGATTATTGGAAACTTTGTGTCTGGGTGTTTTGGTTGGGAAATATTCACATGTACAAAGAGGGGGGCAGATTATCAGAACCTCAACATGTGCTCAGATGGTGTATGATGATTTATGTTCAGATGCTGCTGGTATTTACTTACATGTTGTGTGATGTGTAATTCCCACCATGTACCTTTCCCCCAGTTTCTTCACACCATATGGAACCTCTGTGTTGTGTTGCTTCCTGGCTGTGTGACATCATCCTGTGCTGTGTTCCATGTTAATTAGTCTGTGTGTTGTGATAGGTTGACAGCCATTAGGGACTTATGGGGTTTTCAACCTGTGAGTGTAGCAGACATCACCCTGACAAATATATTTTGCTGACTAAATAAAACATTTTCTTGTTTACCAATAGTGGGGATAACTATTGCTTTGGGTTACTCAGGCCAGTTGATCCACCCTAGAAAAAAACATTCCTTCAATAGGTCAGTGACAAGGCCTAATGCTGGGATATTTTGTAGGCCATTTCTTGACCAGTGTGAAATCTGAACATTCATCAGAATTTTAGTCCAACTTAAAGTGTCTTGTCAGCAAGCCGGCTGATGTACTTCCAATTATGCCATTAGTGCATTAAGTCTTTGTATTAAACATCATACAACAACTAAAATACTGTGCAGATCAATTTTATTTGGTCCAGGCTGTTAGCAACCTAGATGGAATGGGTTAACCAGTGCTGGCATTATATAGCTTATGATATATCATGACAGTGTAATCTAGGGCTGCCGGTTTATGTCTTTGCTGTTATTAATGTTCAGCACTTTTTATGGGCCACCCTACTGACTCCAGTGCTTTGAAATAGGTTTTCAGTTTGTCATTGACAGATTGAGATAATGCTTCAATTTACCCATGAGTCACAGCTTGCTCATGTGAACATATGACCACGAACAAATATCCTCAACTCACTCTTTAACTGGTCCGTTCCCTATCACCGGTTTCAAGTTCAGGAATTGGTTTCTGGCCTGCTGGTTGCCAGTTGTTTTGTGGATCTCTGTCCTTAGCTGCCTAATCGATGCGCGTTTTAATCGTTTCTTTCACTTCCTTCGCTTTTAGCGCAGGAACTGGTTATTGGCCAGTAGCTGACGATACAGTGTCCGTAACCTGCTTGGTCACGGGTTCGTGCCCCCTCTGTTCTTCACCATCACTTTCATTCAGGAGCTGGTCACTTTTGGTCACCAGTTACAGGTTGGAGAATGTGCCGTACTGAAGGGAACAGTGCTCTTCTCGGCTAATGGCTACTTCACATTTCAATAGCGGAAAAAGACACAAAAGAGAGAGAGGAGCTGCTTGAGCTCCCTCCGAGATCGGGGGTTCGATTCCCAGTGTCAGCAGTAATTTCATGTACACTTTGCTGAGGAGTTCATGTACAAAAGCAAGTGGGATCATCTTTGTGCTGTGCTCGGTGTACCGTCTCCGCATGGTGCGTTTTCAGTAGACTTACTCTAATGATCTGAGAGTGGTGTGGAGAACACAGACAACTCTGTACGAATGAATGTGCTTCATTTTCTGATCTGCTTGTTTCCTTGTCAGTGGGACCATTTTGGCTCAAGAATGCGAGTGGTTTTGTGTATGTGTGTGTTTGGTGGGAGCTGCTTGTATGCCCATTAAAAATGAATGTAACCTAGTTGTGGTGAGCAAAACATGAACTGCTGTAACACTCACTTATTGCCCCACTAAAGTGTTATTGAAATTTAGTGCTCAGCATTTTGTTTCTCTTGCACGTCTACTTGTTGTTTTTATTTAATGGTTATAGAACGAAGTTTTCTTCTATCACACAAGCCTGTCAGCATTTATCAAAGGGATTCAAAGCCTTGTGTGAAAATGGCCTCCAGTAAAACCCTAGCTGGTCCCGAACAATGCTGCCATGGAACATTTTGATGCCCAGCTGTTGGAAATGGAAAATACCTTTTTTTCCCCCCAACAGTGATTATGTTGCGAAATATTAGGGAGGAAAATGTTTACCCCATTTGCTCCGAAGGGTGTCTGGCTGAAACCACTCCTAGGCAATGAGAGGATAACTGGTGTTGAGTGTACTCCATTTTAGCCTATACCTGGCCTACAGCATTCTAGTTCTTCATTCTCTCGCAAACTGCTTGAGATCCATCTGAAAATGAATCTAGCCTACGAGTCAGGCAGAGTTGTACGTGTCTGCCTCTTCAGTATCGATTGGAGAACAGAAGGCAAAGACAAAAATTTCATTGCTACCAGCATGATGCAGCAGGAGCAGAAATACGAGAGCCTTGTCTCGAACATTGTTGAATGCTCAGGCGGAACAGATGTACAGATCTTCTCAGTCCTGTTCATTTCTGGCAGCAGAACTCAAGATGGTTCGTTCAGCTGTCGTGTACAACTCTGAAGGAAACAACTGCTGATCCAGTGTTGCTTCAAGATATATCAGATTCTCTCATCAAACAAATGTGAGACAATGAGGGTTATGGATTGTTGGCCGTATGTCTTCATTGCATGAATTATTAACACTTTCTTGCTGGACACTTTTGAACCTATAGCATGCTCCATGTTATCTTGTCATCTGTTTCATGAATGTTTGTGGAAAGTTTGTGTCCATTTATATAATGACCCTTTGACCCTTCACCTCTGCTCCCAGGCTACTGGTCACTCCTCCTGGTTGCTCCAAATATCTCAATTAGGCTAATTATAGATTAATTCTAGAGCCCACACCAGGGATAGAGTGAATGAATCAGGTGTGCTGTCAGCTGAATTGAATGTAATGTATATGTAGGATGAAGGAAATACCTATCCTCTGACATCTTGTACGGGCATGACTTTCATGGTGTGTTAGAGTTCCCCTTTCGGAAAGGTCGTAAAATATCATCAACATTGCCTTTGTCAATCTGAACGCGTTTGCATGTACCATATTTATCGTTTAAAAATGACATACAAACATGTAATTGCATATAGTGATTACCGAAAATGGGACGGAAATTGATGGAATTGTTTTGACAGAAGAACACCAACTACAGAGTTCTCCTCTACCTCCTCTCTGGTTGCGTTCTTCCTTACCACTCACGAAGCAACACAGACAGTGACTCAGACAACGTAGGCAGCGTTTTGAACTCTACCACTTGTAGGATGGACCGGCCTGCTTGATTGCCTATCATCCATTGCGTTCACTGTCTGGATTTAGAGGTTTGGCTGGAAAGTGTAGTGTGGGGGGGGGGGGGGATGTCAGCACAGCTGAGGGGTGGGGGATGGGTGCTGCCTCCTGTTGTGTTGTATGGCACTTGTTCACAGGGTTGGAATTAATGTGAGATGTCAGTTCATTTAGTTAAGGGTTAAGCTGTCCCCCCTACAGCAAAATCCACTGTTTCCTTGATGCGCTTATCATCGAACTTTGTCCCAGTTTCCTTTTTTATTTATTTTTTTTTAACCAACCCCTAAAGAAGTGATCCTTTATAAAACCTAATTTCTTGGTCAGATCGAAACAATAAAGCTCACTTGTCTTTGGACATGGAGAATTATAACTATTAGTCATGGCCGTTGATATTAGATCTACAGTAGTATAGGCAGTGGTGGAGACTGAGAATGAAGCAGAGATTGGGCTTCATTTTATTTCTGTTAACACACCTTGAACCTCGCCTCTGGCAAACATCAGACAAAGCATCATAAAAACAAGAGCCATTCTTTTCTGCTCTGGCAGGACTGTGGAACATTGAAGAGTACATTATTTACAGAATGACTTTTTTTTTTTTTTTTTTTGGATGCATAACGATGTGCTTTCCCATAGGCTAGCTGATCTGAATACTGAGAAGGTGAAATGCTCACATAATGGATCTAGAGAGAGGTGTTAATTAATACCGTATTACAGTGCAATACGTGTGCTTTTGGCCATGTACTTTATCTCAGACTCTTTGCTACTTGTGGAGACTAGCGATGTCTGGAGACCAGCCATGTCTGTTGTGTTCAACACTCTTTTCCTTGTAGCTTTGTCGAGGCCGGGGGCGTGAGAGTTGAAGACAATGCAGTCTTCAGAGGAATTGTGGACGTTTGCCAAGGGAAGCCTGTCAGAAATGTGATGTGACCGGGCTGGATTTGTTTGGCCGTGGGTGAACTGGCGTAGAGGAGGTGAGAGGGGCAGACAGGTTCTCGTGGGAGTTACTCTGCATAGCAAGACAGGTTGGCGAGAATTCTGGAGTACGCAGAAAACTTCCATGGTACAAGAGGTCAGAGCAGATTGTTGGGAGCAGTTTTGTTGTTTTGTAAAAGTTACAACTTTTAAAAAAGTTATAAAAGTTATAAAAGTAAATATCTGTAAGCAACCTTGAGCAAACAAGTTGGTACAAAGCTTTTAAGCATTTATTTGCATTTCTCATTCATCTTCACACGTGCAGAGGCATACCTATGTTCAATCTTAGAGCCAAAGTCAACACCCCTACTTAAACCATTACTTGAGAGAGAGAGAGAGAGCATGGAGCTGTTAGTCACTGGACCACACGTGCATTTAACAAAGTAAAACTTCGGTATCCAACCAAGCCTAACCAAAATGTCTTATGTTAATTATCCGCCATCTCTCAGCAGTTCCTCTGGTTGTGAAAATGTTCATTTCTGAATCCCCAGTCGGTTTCACAGCGCTGTCCAATGACCACATTGCAAGAATCAGACTTCATTCTGAAACAGAACAGTCTTCTACACTCCCACACCCACTCCCATGGCCCATTGTGGGGGAGGTCTGAGAATGTGGAGTGGAGTAAATGCTGGATCCTCTTTCTCTCCCACAGCTTCTCTCACACCCACAGAGAGTCTGTAACAGGCTCTATCTCTTCATTTATTTCGTCCAAATTATTTTAGGCGTTGGAACGTGTCATTAGCAGGAATGCCGTTTGAAGCGCTAGAAACGGAAGTAGCGATGCTGCTAATCTGTTTTGTCAGCCCGTTCGCCTGGTGTGACATAGACCGACGCGGCCTTCTTGTCCTCACGCCAGGCAGGAAACACAAGCTGTTTCTCTCAGCAGTGTACTACAAATAAACTCATCCCATGATTGGTCTGCTCATCAGAGGCTGCGCTAGCATGCACCGCACGTCACCATCTGGACACGCGGAAACCTTTTGGTATGATGTCGATTGAGCCGTTTATAACGCTTCAGCGTTGTTTATTTATTTTTTTATAAAGGAATATATCTGAAACCATAACTGATTGCAGAATTGCTTTTTGGATACTGTTTACATTGTGTTCTTTAGTGCCTTCTGTCATATGTGGACAAAAGCATGTGACTGTGTTGTTTCAGTTACCTCAAAACTAGACCTAGTTCCTCTCCCTCCTCGTGTCTGAAACCTCACAAACAAGCACTCACACACACACACACAAGTGCACACACATTAATATCCCACCCTATATCAAATTCTTCCACCCGTCTCTCCCTGAAAGAAGCTTGTCATAAAATTAGATCAGTGTCATAAAGTTGGGGTGTGCTCTGGAAGTGGTGTCGAGATGAAAGTGTGTGATTTTTTTTAACGTTACCTCCAGCCACCTATGCAACCTGCATATCATTGAAATCTCAGTTGTTCAGGACCTGCCAATACTATACAAACACAAGTTCAGCTATGTTGTGTAATATCCTTGTATTTATGATACAGTGGAAATACAGGATACACAGTGCTGCTTAAGGCCCTTATCTGACATTTTCTCTGATGCTGTATTACTGTCAGTATGGATGACTGGGCAGAGGACTCATTACTTCTGTCTTGATTGATAGTTAGGGCGTTCAGAAATCTAAGCAAAGTGTGTTTACACACTTTAGATTGTATTGTGTCAGATCATATCCTTCTGTCTTGCTGTGAAGTTCCATTGCGCTGTGGTTTAACTGACATGATGCAATCGACGACCAAGTTACTGAAAGGGCAGGGTTGTTCAGAGAAAAGTTAGGTCCTGGATCCAGTGTCCTGCTACCACATGAAGTCTGAGCCTAATGTTTGTTATCATATTGGGTATAAACATGGGCCGTTTTGAATGTCTTGTTTGGGGTCTAAATGAGAACTGACTGTCTTTTGGTCATTAGTTTGTTCTTCTTGCACAAACTCATAATAAACCGACTTCAGCTGAGTCTCTGGTCTGGTCTCCTTCTGTCTCCTCTCTCCGCATCAGATTAGATTAAAAACAAATCCCTTTCATTAAATCCAGCTCATAGCTTTATATATGATCTGTGCTCCAAAACAAAAGTCAAAATGTCATCACGACTTGAGATGAGATGCCATCGTTCACTGTAACCACGGTGATAATTTTCCAGAATCTAGCAACGGAAGCCTACTTTGAAATCAGTGGTGTATCACAATAAGCTATGGGTTTTTTTGTTTTTTTTTTTCTTTTTTTGAAATATTGACGGCCCCATTTTGTTTTACAGCTTCCTTTTATTTAAACATCGTTTCCCTCTCATTACTCCTCCAATTGTTTTTCATAGCCGTGCAGCTCTCCTGGGGCATCACGTGTCTGATGCACTGGAAAGAACAATAGGAATCCAACAATAAAGCAGGATGCCACAGAAAGCAAACTCAAGCCAAAGCTGTGTGAGGAGAGTTCATTTTCTCTCCCCGAGCCTCAGAGATTGGCTCTTACATGCTCATTCTCTCCCTGCCAAACCAAGCCAGAACGAAACAAAAACGCTCTTCCCCCGTCTTTGGACCTCCTGTGCCACCTGGGAGAACATTTGAAACCCAACTGGTTGTTGAAGTGGTCGCGAATGTTTCTCTTGGAGGAGTTCCGTTCTCTGTAGGCATTTCTCGCTGAACAGGCTTGGAGATGATGTGATGTCCCTGCTGACTTGATGGTGTTTAAAGAAATTGAGTTTTCATGCACTATGGTTTTACACACGTCAGTTTTTTCAGTCATCACCTCATCGATCATCAGATCCTCTCTGATCACCATCTAAAAAAACCAACAAAAAACTCAAATTCTTCTATGGTACATAAACTGAGCATATGTACTGCAATTGGTTTCCTCCATAAACATTACATTGCATGTTCTTCTCATGCTTGAATGCAAATGTCTTAGATCTCCTGTGGTAGTGTTGACAGTTATTAAAAAAACATTCTAAGTACGAGGGATTGTTGTCTTCATTTTCTTAAGTTACTTTCTTATGTCTTCTGCTATGGGATTTTTGTGGGATGCCACAACATTTCAGACTCTCCCATGCTTAAGTGTAAAGTCAACAAGATCCAAATATTTCAGTGCGCCAAATTGCCCACCGCTTAATGTGATGTTGCAGTTGAATGCAATGCTAACTGATGTTTAGGCTCCCTGCAGCTTAAAACATCATGACATTCCCAGCAAAGAAATGTAGTTTCTTGTCCTGTTTTGCAATATCTGTCTTCTGCCGTCCCAGTGATAAAGCTTGAACTGTTGGCACATGCCGTAGAGCAAATGGAAGTCTATGAAAAGGAGCTAAGAGCTGCAGTAGACCGCTTTTTCCCCCCTCTCTTGCTGAATACTGCCTTTGTGTGAAGCTCTTCTTTGGTGACTTCCATTCACTATCTAGGAGGAGTTGTCCCATTTAGATAATCTGTCTGAGATTAACATCCCGTTTTTACAGGACGAGGGTCTAGACCTTTTCCTGTTTAAAATCTCTGACCAACGAAAAGGGAAAGCATGGTTGGATTCAAATCTAGGTAATTACAGCGCGCTAGCGTGGCCGCGTTTGCGGACCCGTTTCCAAAAAACGTGAGTGGTATAACCTAAATATCAAATGACCGCCGCGCGGAGAGCAGACGTATGAGGCAGAAAGGCACAGCGGTAGAGAGATGGCGGATTGAGCCAAATGCATTCTTCACGTGAATGAACAGTCTCTCTCCTTCACAAAAACACTCGGTCAGAGCGGTCGCAGATCCAAAGGCTTCCACGGTGAAGCAGATGGATTCTTTTTCTTCTTACTTCTGCTCCCCCCTCCCCCCCCCCTCCAATGGATGGAAGTTCCTTACTGTGCTGACACTACACATGCCATGTCACAAGACATCTGATGCGTTTTCAGGTTATGATCACGTTGTCACCGGAATGCTCAGTGGCCTACAATAGTTGTGTCACCGTAACTGAATAACTGTTGTAGGGGCTAATTACCACGGAACTCGCAGAGCTGTTTCCATTGGACGGTATGACACGTTTTTCGACAGTGTTATCCTAAAAGTGGTAATTAAATCGACTTTAATTGAGTGTGGAGAAGACTCTGTTGAGCTTGCTGCACAATCACAAACTCGGAGGTCATCGACTACGCTCGTCTTACAGGAGCTGTTATTCTTGCGAAATTAGCGTATTAAAACGCCAATGAATTACATCACATAAATGGATGCTGGCACTTCTCCAAGACCAGTAGAAAAGCAGATTGCAGCCATATACCATCTCCATCTTCACTGGCCTCCTCCCCTCTTTAACTTCAGCAGCCTATCTGTAAGTGCAGGTTTATGTTGGCCTTATTAGCAGATGTGAAATCAACCCATTACTTGCTTGTAGCTCTCTCTCTTATACGGCCTCAAGGAGCAACTTTTATCTAATCAGAGATGTCATCCGGGCTCTTACTCTGTTTGAGAGGAAAAATGCACTGTTTGGTTTTTTTCCTGATTAACATGGCTAGATGCATTAAAGAGAACCCTGAAGCCAACTGTACCACACGAAGCTTTCAGTCTGGAGCACAAACTGTGGTTTAATGCAATAGCATAGCCTGTTTTCATTTCCCTTTGTTCAGAGATGTTTTGGTAATGAAGTAACAGGCTAGTCACTTAGAGAAAATAAATTGGAGAGAAAAAAACAGAAGCAAAGCCAAAATGTAGAGTGTTCAGTGTGGATTTCTCTAAGCAGTCCTTTTAATTCCACTGATCTGTCTTTATGAATGGTGGGTTTTTGTGCTTTGTTCATTTTCTGTAAGGAGACACGACTGCTGAGGCTCTAATTCTAAAACGAGATATTTGGTTAGTCTTTTCCCTACGGACATTCTCTGGGTATTATTTCCTTTTAATATAAAAAAAAAAGAAGAAATGCAAAACAGATGCCGCGGGAATATATCAAAGAATGGATGCATTCTTTAAGGATTGGTACCACAACAGGAAAAGGTGGAGAAACATAGCATATTACTGTACTGCCATATGTCAACTTCCTCAGTCGATTATCCCAGAAGATCTTAATCATGCCCTAAGAAACGTCTTGTAAAGCATCGCTCGGACCCGGCTGCCATCAGATGTTTGATAGGGTGTTTCAGGGAAGCTCTGGTTAGTGACCTCTCACGTTGTTTGATTGTGTAGGCATTTGTTAGGTTTAAATTTCCTGTGTAGGAAGCGTGAGATTCATCCAATGATCCTGGGTGGTATTTTTCTTTTCTTGCAGTTGTTGGGGTTTTTTTTGTTTTCCCCTTCTTTTTTGTTACCTCTGAGGAATAGTCTTGCTCCGTGTGAACTTGTCTGAAAGCTTGGAGTAATGTTACACACAGAAGTCATCATTCTACATCGTGTCATATTTACCTCAGCCAAAAATTCCTTCTTTTCCAAAAGGCCTGGACAGCATGAACCCCCCCCCCCCCCCCCCCAGCAGGAGTAATAAAAAAACCTGGAAGCATTCCCACCCTGTCTCCCTGTTTGACTCCCTCTACCAAGTCCTGTAGTCTGGCTCTGTGAGCAGATACAATAGACTTTCCAGTTATCCTGCGATCACACACAGTTTGACAGACAGCTTGGCACACACTAAAAAGGACACAGGATCTCCGAGTTATAGCGCTACTGGATTTTTGAAGTGCTTGCATGGGTGAAAAAAACGAAAAAAAAAAAGTGAGGTCATTGAGTGCATTGAGATTAACAGAGCCATCGTCCAACAAATGCCCTCTTTCCACCGTTGTGTTGCATAGCGTGAGTCCATTCCGTGTTCTCTGACCTCCACTCAAGGAGAACCAGATGATTTCTCCTCCTGCTTATAGACAGCATAGTATTGCATTGCCAGCATGTGTCATACCGCCAGATTGCACTCCATCACAGACTGGAAAAAATAGACACTGATGATTTGACCTCATTACACACATGTATTCCTGTAGGTGATTTAACAGTGGGCAAACATGACAATGAAAATGTTGTGTACATCAACATTCTTCTTAGCTCTTTAACTGAGCTCAGCTTGTGAGAGTAATTTGATGCTTTTGGCTTAATCTCAGCCTTGTCAGGGAACCGAACGGGGTGGGGGGGGGAGGTTTAAAATGAGAACTGGTCAAATGAGTTAAATGAGTTAACCTACAGAAAGCACTCGGTGAATTCCTGTATGTGCCGTCTCCTGCTGTATTTGGTACGTCAGGTCACTTGTACGTACAAAACACAGGTACGACAGGTGTCTTTAAGGAACGAGCTTGTGCAGAATTGGAATGCTTTGTTTTCCAGAGAGAAAGGAGTGGATGTTAGGCAGTGTGGTGCTCTCTGTATGATTCATGTTGTAACAATGTATTGTGTTATTAATGCACCCCCCCCCCCCCCCCACCAGACAAGCAGAGTGTTCTGTTCTCAGCCCAAGATAGCAGATTGTTATTTAAGTAAAAGGGTAGAACTGTGCCGCACAGACTAAAGGTTAACCTGAAGTTTTGTAAACCAAAGAATCATTTTGTCTCCGTTATTAATTCTGGTGGAATTTTTGACTTGTCTTTTAAGCTGAAAACTGTGTCAGGTATTTTCACTGTCTTTTCACAGTTTTCACAGAGAACAAATGACAGAGTTGTACGTGCGCCATCCTGTCTAGCAGCCTTGTTTGAGGTGTTACATGTCACGTTGTATATCTTGTGAATGAGACACGACCTGTCCTTTTCTCTGTTCTCAGTCCATCCTGTTGTTGGGCGGCGTGGCGTTGGCCTGCCTGGCCCTTGACCTCCTCTTCCTTCTCTTCTACTCCTTGTGGTTGTGCTGTCGCCGGAAGAAGAGCGAGGACCAGCCCAACGCAGACTGCTGCTGCACCGCCTGGTGTGTTATCATCGCCACCCTCGTGTGCAGGTGAGTCCACGGCAAACGAGACGGTTCCTGAGTTCAGAGTCCAACATTCGACTGCTGTGGAGTAGACAGTACAGTCTCTATGACAGGTTTGACAGTTTATGAACAGTGAAAAAAAACAGATAAATAAATAAAATTTTATCTGACCTTTCTTTAGGTTTGTTTGAATGACAGCTGTCACATGATTATCACTTCATCTCTGAGGTTCATCAAAAGCTTCACACACGCGGTGCTGGCATGTTAAAGTCTTTCCCAGCCTGATGCTGATCACTCTGTAGTCAGCCAGGCTAGGCTGAAAATCAGAAACCCGCCTGATTGGATCATTCTTAAGGCTGTTTCAAGCCTTCTACAATCTCTACTCAAATTCTGCTTTCGTAACCCTCTTTGAATTATTCTTGGTTTTACCTATAACCTTTCTAAGTCCCAAATAGGTCACAGTCTAAGAGCAGCTAGTTGTCAGTAATTTATCGATGGCGAGACTTTTAGCGTTTACCCAGTGACCATAGTGAGCACAGGGTCACAGGAATCCCAGGTGGCGAGTTAAGCTGCTTCGCTAACGGCCGATCATTAGGCAGCGACAGAAGGCGGTGGAGGATTTAGAGGAGAGCAGGGGCACTCAGACCTCTCACTCGTATAAAGGTGGTTTTGCGCACTCCGCGTGTGTAACTGTGTAAGATGTGTGTTATCTGCACTACACAGGGAATGGGCAGTTTGACCGCAAATACAGAAACTTAATTGTACATGAACTTGCTTCTGGCTGCACTATTTAATGCATGTCACCTAACATGTCAGCCTACTAATGACAAATCAGAATGCGTACACTGATCACATTGTCTCTGTTTGGTCCAGTATTTGAACTGAGTGGATAAAGAGTCTAAAAATAAAATCCATCCTGAGCAGCGACTGTGTCGCCTTGTCCTGTAATTCGAAGAATATTCCCGACAGCTTCTCTTATCCCCCAGAGTTTGTTTATTGTTTTGTTTGTTTGTTTGTTTGTTTGTTTGGTTGGTTTTTTTCCCGGATGCCTCCTATCTTCTGTTCCTCGGCTCGTAAATCCCGCGCTGCCCATGGGTGTATGAAAAGAAGTCATGTTGCATTGTGGGAAGGATTGCAGGGTTTAATCTCTGTAAGGTGGGGTGTTGCATCAGGCACGTGTCGTCGCCGCAGTCAGAGCTGCTGTGGCGAGATGAGAATATTTTTAGAGCTAAACCCCCCACCCCCCTACCTTCAGGACTTCATTCAGAATTGTCAATTTGGGTGGTACATGGCATCAATGTATGTTGCTTTAACTCCTTGTCGACTGCTGATTGGTTTGGATGAATGTGCGTGTAGCCACTGCACAGTCTGCTGGAGTCTGCTGCAACAGTGAAGGGCACAGAATTGGGTTGGAGAGGCGGTATTTTTTGCCCCGGCGTGTGAAAAAGCAGAACCGTTTCAGATCTGTGTGAAATTACCCACTGCGCTACTGCAGATTCTCTTTGTTCTTAGAATATTTAAATGATCAGAAGTATATTTATGTTTTCGGGGTTTATTTCTTTCAAGTCACGCAACGTCTTATGCAGACAGTGGATATGTTTAGGATTAACTGCTGTTTGATCTTACAGATGACTTGTCATTATTCACCAGTAATGTTTTTTTTTTTTTCTATAAACATTTCTCTCTTTGCAATTGCATTATTGCATCACTGGTAGAAAGGGGATGATTCAGGGAAAATAATCTTTTACTCCACAATCATAGTTGATATCATATAGGGATTTGTAGTGGATCACTGAATCCAGTGTTAAGATTAATTGGGTACAGTAGCAGTGATATTGATTTGTTTTCTTTCGTTTGCTGGAGGAAAGGCATTGATTGTACTGAAGTTGAAATTGAGTTTAGTTCCTGCTCTTTAAAAAAAAAAAGTTTCGGAGAACAGTAAGAGTAGCTGTCAGTCCTTGCTGTGCTGTTGAATGTGAGTTTGAATACAGTTTTCAGTTCCAGATGGTTTGGTTTGTGTTAATGTGCACTGTATGATCTGGTGTGCTCAGAGTCCCATCTGTCTCTTCATTGTCTAACAGGAGAGCTTAATGATGCATATTTTTGTGTCTACAATCTTTATTAACCTACTTTTGCTTAATTAACAACCAGGGAGATAAAACCTTACACATCCCTTAAGATGGCTCACTGAAACTGTCCTCATTGCTTAGACACTGACAATCCACATAAAGCCTAGGGTTGTTGTCTTCTCCAAGAGCCCCTATACTCCACAGTCTGGCTTGTCTCCCTTCTGTGCACATGTAAAGAACATTTCAGCGTATGACATTCACTCAAGATTTCAAGGGAGGCTCACAAAACAAGATATCTAAAATGCATATTAGCATGGAGTTGTATGAATGTTGGAGTAAACTATCAATGCTGTCATTTGTGTTGGTGGCAAATCTCAGAACACGGTGATGATGGTGATGATGATGATGATGATGACGACAATCGATGATTGATGATGAAGATGATGATGTGAGAGAGAGAGAAGAATGTGGTGAGAAAATCAAGGCTTGGCCATCATCCAGACAGACAGACAGACGTTCTGTGACAAAACCTGTTTCCATGGGAACGCCATGGCCGCTGGCAACAGACCTTTCAGCAGAGGCCTCACCTCCAAAGCGACAGCCATTCCTTAATCCCACTGTCCTCCTTTATGGCCTTTCCCTCAGGCTCACTACCACACTTGACTGTCAAGGTGATGTGACCCATAAACACTTCCTAGACAGAGCTGGCCTATGACAGTGCAACTGAACGTGAGTGTCTTATTTCATTTCTGAGGACAACCAGAGCCATGCGTGCGTATGTGTATGTGTGTGTGTGTGGCCGTATCACTTTTCTCTGGCTGTTTAATGCAGCTGTCAGGGGGAATGACAGGTGAGAACTTTATGGTCTTCATAAATTACACACTTACTCAAAACCAGCGAGTTGTCTTTGTTACCAGCCTTGTGCTTCTTATTTGGATAAATGGTTTCCAGTGTTCGGCCACGTGGATAAATCAAACAGATGAGTCTCTCAGTGCCATCGTTATGATCTAAGCCTTGTAGTGCCTTCGAGGAACTTGAATATTTTGTTACCCTCAAATTTATTTATGACTATCCGCAGGCGTCGCATGCTTTGCGGAGGCTGCATCTCCGTGTTTACGACAGATGAGCGGCTTGGCCCAACACTAGCTGTGTGAATGATGAGGTCTTCCCAGGGTGCACTTTTTTTTCCCCCCAAAAAGCTGTGAAACGCAGCATTCTGAGCCATAATGGTCCCTCTTGCTGCGTTTGAATGAAGCCTCTTGCGAATCTTCGGGTTCCTGAGTAAGTGATGACAGAGCCTCCGCCTGCTGTTTTCCAGATAACAACAGCTGAAGGTTCTCCACGTGAACTGTGCTCGCTGAGACAGCGGTTCTCCTTTGGTTTCGGGGGGGGGGGGGTGTCCGTCCTACACATCTGGCCCTGCAGAGTGATACAGAGAGAGCTTTCACTTCCCCTTAAACTCTCGTGTCTCTCTCACGTAACACATCATCGTGTTTCATGTTTCAGACAAAACGAAACTGATGTTCAGCATAAAATACTGAGAGTGACGGTACTGCTCAGAAGTAAGAGAGCAGTTTTTTTTTTTTTCTTTTTCTTCTTTTCTTCTTTTTCCATATTATGGTGTTATTGAGTATTCCTGTATGTTTTGTATTCTGCTTAGGCTGTCCGGCAGAGAGCCTCAGGAGAGGTGTCATTTTGGGATTCCAACACACTTGGCCGCTTTCTCAATTTGGTCCACGTGAGCGTAGCTATAGCGTCTTAGCCCAAACCCATTCCGGCTCACCCCCGAACGGTAAACATTAGCGTCTTAGCCCAAACCCATTCCGGTTCACCCCCGAACGGTAAACATTAGCGTCTTAGCCCAAACCCATCCCGGCTCCCCCCCGAACAGTAAACATTAGCATCTTAGCCCAAACCCATCCCGGCTCCCCCTCCGAACAGTAAACATGTTAATCAGCTCGTTCCATTTCCTCTATCTGTTTGTGCTTACGAGATTACACCGTCATTATCACTGCGGGCCCATCTTGTCGAGTCTTGAGGCTGTGTAACTGTTCTCCACGTTTTCGGAGGCGAAGGAGGAGAAACGCAGACGGAGACGTGAATGAGAAGTTTCTGAGGAAATGCTCCCCAGCCCCCCACCGCGCTGGCTGTTTGTGCATTCTTTATCAGGATGGAAATGGCTAGCTGCCATCAAGATCCAGAACATGACCCACTTTATTTACTCCTTATGATTTGTGAGTGCACTGCACTGCAGCCAGATAGACCACCAGTTTTTATTTATTCTCTTTTAATGTCCTGTTTTCCCACGCTAACTGCACCAGAGAAAGCTCCTGTACGCCGCTGTGCCTTTACTGCATAGCAGTTAGTCAATTTAATCTACATATTCAAACGCTATAGGTACTGTATTTTGTATTTTATTTATTTATTTATTTAAGAGTAGTACAGTTTTTTTTAAGAGTGGTTCCATTTAATATTAGTTTCGGCTTGCATAAAAATGCAGTATTGAGCAGTCTTTGCTGGAACATTGTCCATTTCGCTGTGGAAAATTGACCAAAAGAAACTTGGAAGCAGAGACTTCTCTCTCTTTTTTTCTCCCCTTTCGTTGTTCAGTGTTGTAATCCTCTGAGACTGCCAGATCGGTCTGGTCTGATATTTTCAGAAGCTTTACACACTCAAAGGACACATGAAAAAGAACATATATGAGAACGTCAAAAAAAGATTGCCTGTATACACGTCGATGAAAATGTTCTACAAAATGGAAGTGGACTGGAAGATTGACTACCAGCTCCCAAACCCCATCATTAATTCATTTGGTGGAGAAAGTGCACAGAAACGAGAGTATGGTACTTATTCCATTGTAACATCAGTAAAGATGTTCTGTTATGGCCTGAGAAACCAGAGGCTCTATTGCTGCTTTGGGCTGGTTTGCATCAACATGTTTTATCACAGTTCGTAATCTAGAGAAGTAGGCGAGCTTGAAGTGATGGGAATGGGTAGGGTGTGTCAGTGCAGATGGGTTGAATTCAACTGAAAAGCTGAACGTATTCCTGTAAACCAGTGTTTCCCAGTCATTAGGCCAACAGTTCTGTGCAGTTTATGTCTCTCCATTCTCTACCATCCCGCCTTCAGCTAAAATCATTAGACTTGTTGATTATTGGAATCAAATGAATCAGAACAGGGAGAAATCTGAACTGTGCAGTGTCTTGGGCCTCTAGGAGCTGGATTGGGAACCCTTGGTTTAAAGAAACAAAGCTAGCATGGTATTAGTTTCACATAATTTACAGCTCAGACTTCAGGGTCCAAAGCAGGCTCCTTGAGATTTTTTTAATGTTCTCCCAGTATCAGATCCTGTCCCACAAACCTTAGTTTCTCAGGAATCCTATGCAGTTGATGGGCCAGCTTGGCTGTTGAGTGGTTCTGTTAACCTCATGCATTATTGATGGAACCACATTCCAGATAGACGAGAGAGCACATCTAAACTGATGCACTGGTGTCTTGAAATAGAGTAGAGACAGTGTGTACTGCTTTGTAAATGGAGCTAGCCTCGGTACTCTTTTTAAATAAAGTGAATTAAAGTGCCGATGTTCCTATCCATCCTTATATGTAGCAATGTCTTTACTCTTGGATTTGATTCATCACACATTACGAATATGAGCGGAGTCATCATTGGATGGTGTCAGGGCCTTGAAACTACATGTTGCCTAATTGTTTACGGTATGACTGCAAGTCAGCACATGTTCCTAAACGTACTTGGTATGGTTGTTAGCGTGTGGTGGAGGCTCTTACACAATGCGTGTTGTCTCCAGTGTTTCAGATATAACACTTTGTTCAGTTGTTTAGCTGAACTTCAAGCACTAGCTGCTTCAGGCACATCGTACTGGCGCCGTTACGTAATTAAGGATTATGTAAATGTGAGGAAAAGCTTGGGAGCTTTAACATAGCTGCATTTACACAGCTCAGTTTCAGCCTCGACATTGAGTTCAGATCAAAGGACACGATCAAAGGATGAGCATCTCGCCGCTTTATGTCCACACTTTGGTCTGTGATGGAATGATTGGAGGGGGGTAAAATATCCAAGAGAGGTTTTTAAGACTTAAAATTTTTGGTTCCTCATCGCTTGGACAACGCCATCGTTATGTGTTTTCGAAAGTGTACGTAGCATATTCCGTTCTGTAGACTGTACGCTTTCGCTGAGATGAAAAACAGTTTCTCCTTGTTTCCACTGTATGTCAATTTGAGCATCCCACATCACATGCTGTCCATTGTCCAATCCATCTCTGTCCCCGCTCGGCTCCGAGATTAGTACCAATGAGCTTTAGACGCTGTAACCTGCAGCCTGGTGTCATCAGTCCAGTGCTGCTGCAAGTATGTCCGATTCTGTCAGAGGTCTGTCACTGTGAAAACAGCCTCAACAGAGTCCAAACACTGATGCTTTTTGACATGTGAAATTCTGTCTCTGTGCTTATTTTTAGCTTACGTAACATTAGGGGCAAAAATACATGACTTCATTGGCCGTCCGAGTAATACATGTCCGAGCAGGTAGGATATGACGGGGAGAAGATGCAGGCAGCAAACAAACAGTCGGATTTGCCTGTGATTCCTGCTCTGTGGGAGTGTGAAATTTCCTCCCTCTCTCTCTCTCTCTCTCTCTCTCTCTCTCTCTCTCTCCCTCCCCCTCCGTCCCTCTCTCTCTTCACTGGAGTTCCCAGCCCCAGGAGAGAGGGGAGGGCTTTGTTTTGACTAAGCCTAGACAGATCTGCGGTTCACCCCTCTAACCTTGTTGAGTTGAGTGTGAGGGGAAGAGATTAGCGACCCTCCCGGAAACACGAGAACCAGCTCCCTCCACGAGCAAAGTGAAATGCAGCCCATCACGTTGTGATACGTTGAGCGGCCACTTAACTAAATCCCCATTGACTTTGGCTGCTTTTGTTTGAGGATGAGGTGGGGGAGTCTGCGGGTGGGCCACCTTTTTGTAAGCCAATGAATGATCAAGGACCTGAGAGTCAGGGCGGGAGCTCTCCACTGCGTTTTGCTCGTAGAAACTGATTCGATTAATTTAAGATTTAAGTCAGTTTATTTGTCCTTTGACTGGATTTTTTTTTTCAGGTTGTCTTTGATAACTTCTGTCATCTTCTCCATCATTTTGAATCCAGTAATGATGAAGAAATTGCTAATATTCCCTCATAACTCCTTCAGCCCTCGTGTGAAATCCAGAACGTTGACGTTCAACCTCCTGTCATTATGGCGTGTGAATTTTGTGGCTTGAGCAGGTGTTTTTCACTCTGTCTAGACAGACAACAGCGGCTTAGCATCGGCCTGTGACAGACTGCACTTTGATTAACACAGTGCTATGCTGATGACACAGATATAGGCGTCTAAAGGCGTCAAACGGCGCGGTCATCCAGCGAGCTTCAAATACATAACTGGCCTGCCAAAACTCGGAGCCCTGCATTCACCGAACCAGACACTCACAGAACAAATACCTGTCTTACCCTAATCCTTCTAACACACATTACACATTAACTGCTCGCAGTCTACTGTGGTTCCTCTGAAAGCCGTGTAGGCTTATTGAAGACTGTCGCCAATACCACCCATGTTGCATAGTGAAGCTTATTACAAGACTGCGAAATGATTCAGCATTTTTGTCCCCAAAGGTAATTGTCTCTTTATTCAGCTGTATTCCAGTAAAGTGGTTGCCATGGAGTTAGGCTATGTGAAATGCAAATGTTTCCAGAAATGACTGGGTGTCTTGAGGGGTTAAGGGTTTTGCTAGGCTTTCAGAATGACACGCTGTAAGTCACATAAATTGCTCTTTCAACGATATCTGTCTATTAGAGAAACATACGTTTTTTCATTCAAAGCTTCAAAAAGCTGATTACACTTCAGAACCATATTTGCTTCTCTCAGGCACTGGCTGAGTCAAGTACATGGTGGCATAGAAAGACAGCGTTAAAATTCAGCTCTGGGTTTCCTCGGTTCTGTTCACCATAGCCTAGTGCCAACACGACACGTCACATTGTCTGGTCTGGATTATTAAACCCTAGCACAGTGGTAGCGAGTCAGACATGTATTTGTACAGTGAAATCCTTTGTGTTACCACACTCCCACTGGCTTATCTGGGTAGGGAAGGACAGGAATGCAGGGAACTCCAGCGAAGCCATCGTAACACAAGCGTCACGTGACTACAGCCCCGGGGGGGAAATCGACAGAGTGACAGCTTCCTGTGAGCCTTCACGGGCCTTGCTTCAGTGTGTTTCATGTGCACTGACGTTTGTCATTCTGCGTAACCCCCTCTTCATGATTCTTGTTCAGTATGTCGTACAACAGGTTTACGAGCAAATCTTCGGAACCCGCTTCCGGATGGGGTTAGAGTCGGTTTCACTTTCATCTCCCGGGAATTTCAGTCAAGACGAAGAGATTGACTCAACTTGTTTTTTTTTGTGTGTGTGTGTGTGTGTGTGTGTGTGTGTGTGTGTGTGTGTGTGTGTGTGTGTGTGTGTGGTATGGGAACATCAGCAGTTTAGCTCTTGACTGTGGCATGTCTGCATGTCCACTCTTGTCAGCTTTAAAAAAGGAAAAGAAATCCCCCATGCTGCGTGCGGGTGTGGACAGGGCGTTTGAACTGTCCAGCCCAGCCACTCCATGGAATGCAGCTGGAGTGTTTGTGCTCCCTGCTGAGGGCTGCAGTGAGTCCTCACCGGAGAATAGGCCTTTGTTAGACCAGGCTAATGCTCCACACACTGCTCCAGTCAGCAGGGGAGGCCGATTGTGACAGCTATTGAATGCTCCACAAAGACGTAGGGTGGTACATTAGAGAGAGAGAGAGCGAAGGAAGGGGGGGGGGAAGGAGCCAGGGGGTGGGAAAATACCCAAAGGGGGGGATGTTATGCTCTACTGACACCTAGTGGTTAGGCCACGATCTGTTTTTAGCTAAAGGCATGCAAATGGCTTATCTCTCTCATCTGTGCTCTGAGCAGTTCAGATAGCCACAAAACTTCTCTGCATGTTGACACCTGCAGTGTGTTTAGGATTAAGAAGTCAGTAAGACTCAAGACTTAAGCCGCCTGTCTGTGTAAACAGTTCGCAACCTACTTCCTCTCAATCTTATGACACATAACATGTCTGGTCTGCCCTGTTTTTGTGATAGGTCAGGGCAGACTGTTAATTCAGTCAATTTGTTTCCCTTTCTCTCTCTCTCTCTCCATCTCTCTCCATCTCTCTTAGTCCGTCTCTGTCCATTTAGAGTAGCCTTTGTTTTGGCGAGTTATCACTCTCAAATGAAATGTGGGGCGTGTTGGGTTTCAGTTATAGAGGTGTATTGATCCGTCTCTGTCCAGTGTGGATTTCTATAACAGACATATGAATAGACAGATGCTTCTTTTCACCAACACGACCTTCTTCCTCACACAGAAGACTCACAAACGATTGTGTATGATTTAAAAAAAAAAAGTACTCACAATATATATTAATAATCATTTGTTCTCATTTACTCTCCACAGAGCCTTAAAGCTAGTTGAACATTAGCCAGCTTGGTTTTCTCATAGCGTTCTGGGTGGCAGTGGTGTGGCGGTGAGGGAATTGGCCTGGTAACTGGTGGAATGGGGGTTCAAACCTCACTGTGGATGTGCCTTTAAGTGAAGCGTTCTTTCTCCTCGTGTGGGTCATAGGGCAGACTGCTGACTGCCCTTCATGGCATGACTTAACCCTTAGGGTTGCCAGGGGACCGTGGAGTGCCTCTCTCAAGGCCACTCAACGAGACCTGTGTAAAGACCCTTCTTCTCAGTCCTGCACCCCCTCTCGCTCCCCCTGCCCTCCAACTCACTGCCTCTCCCTCTCTCTCTCTCTTTCTTTTGTTTCCCCTCGCAGCGCTGGCATAGCTGTCGGTTTCTACGGGAACGGAGAGACTTGCGACGGAGTGAATCGCCTCACGTACTCCATGCGCCATGCTGACCGCACAATAACAGGAGTGCAGAGTCTGGTAAGGCACTGGAGCACAGACAGAGCTAAATAACAAATACCAGCTTAATAACAAATACTTTGACAGAACAGTTTAGCTCAAGACCAGCCTTATTTCACCTGACTACTTATCTACTGATCACTGAACCCTTGGCTTCTTGAGCTACTTATGCTGGTGTTTAGCGTTAAGTAAAATGTGCTGTCTAGTGGGTCCCAAGACTGGAGCTGACAAACACTGGCTTAGTACGATTCACTAGTGGAGGCCAGAAATCCATAAGAGGTCACACAATGGCTAAGCACAAAATGCACATGGACTCAGTGAGACTCAAATTCTGTTTGTAAATCAAATCCAGTTTTGTTCATTCTGTAATGTTTCATCATAACTGTATCTGGGAATTGATTGGGAAACACAGAATCAGTATTGACGTATTTGTGTGTGTGTGTGTGTGTGTGTGTGTGTGTGTGTGTAGGTCTCAGAGAGCAGTAAATCACTGAACTTAACCGTGGATGGGAACCTGCAGAGACTGGAGGTGAAGTATGCGAAGAACACAGACTATTTAGCCATCGTTCAGAAACTGCGGGGGCAACTGGACGAACTGATCCGGCAGATGGGGGAGATCCCGTTCTGGAAAAACCCGAACATCTCCTTAGGAGACCTGGCCAAGAGGGTCGAACTCTACGACTGGTACAGGTAAAAACCCGAGAGACCGGCCCGATAGGAACCGTGCCGGTACGCCTCTGTGCTTGGATTTGTCACTTTAAGAACCAGTAAGATGTTAACGAGAAGCGAGTGAAGAGGGGGAAAAAACAAAAAACCAACGTGCTAGATCTTTCTCTTGCCGGATGCTCCTCGCCTGGTGTGGATATGAGTTCATTAGCAGTTTTTGGAACGTTTTCGGGTTTGAACTCTCGTATGTAAATGAGCAAGAGGAAGAAAATAGCTCAAAGGATTCTCTCTTGTCACAGTGAGTGTGAACAGAGCTCTCTAAGAGGCACTTTAAATTAACATTCTGAACACGTCTCGCATCTGTCAGAGCCCTGTCGGGCCATTTCCATTTCTAACTGAGGGACATTGTACCGAGGGATTTTTTTTTTTTTCCCTTTTTCTTTTTATCTCTCACAGAGAAACACCAAAATAAACCCCAAACAAAGAAACAAACAAACAAAAAACAAGCATCCGAATCCTTTTGACAAGTCTCACGTGAGACATGTCGGCATAAAACAGATCAAATGTTAAAACTCCTTCGGCTTTAAATTACAATTGACATCAACACCGCAGTTTTGCACCTGGCTTTGCCCTTCTGTGAAAGACTATTACACTTTCATGTCTTTTCATGCCTTTAACGTCACTTATGCTCTGTTTTGCGTAAGATTCCGAGGCATGAATGTGTCCTGTGTTTAATGCTCTTTTCTTTTTGCGATCTCTGTCGTACGGTAAGAGGAGCTGTCTGTTTCGCCGTAGCATGGTTACTGGGTCGTCGCCTTTCTGCTGAGTCAGGGCCAGTGTGTGTTCTTGCCTTCAGGGATCTCTAACTCTGAGAGTTTAGAGAGGAGACAAGGAAAATTATAGCATGGAAAATCCTCTGACAGCTGAAAGTCAGCCCGACACAGCCGGCTCACGTGGAGCTCCCACATGAACACGCACCTCCTTTTCTTCAGAGCCTGACGACCACACAAAGGCTTCACCATAAAAGCACACAGCCTCTCCTCTTCAGTATAGCTTAACCACCACACAAAACTACACAACCTGTCCTCTTCAGTACAGCCTAACTACCACACACAAAGGTCTCACTGCAAAACTACACAACCTCTCCTCTTCAGTACAGCCTAACCACCACACACAAAGGTCTCACCGCAAAACTACACAACGTGTTCTCTTCAGTATAGCCTAACCACCACATACAAAGGTCTCACCGCAAAACTACACAACGTGTTCTCTTCAGTATAGCCTAACCACCACATACAAAGGTCTCACTGCAAAACTACACAACCTCTCCTCTTCAGTACAGCCTAATACCACACACAAAGGTCTCACTGCAAAACTACACAACCTGTCCTCTTCAGTACAGCCTAACCACCACACACAAAGGTCTCACTGCAAAACTACACAACCTCTCCTCTTCAGTACAGCCTAATACCACACACAAAGGTCTCACCGCAAAACTACACAACGTGTTCTCTTCAGTATAGCCTAACCACCACATACAAAGGTCTCACCGCAAAACTACACAACCTCTCCTCTTCAGTACAGCTTAACCACCACACACAAAGGTCTCACCGCAAAACTACACAACCTGTCCTCTTCAGTACAGCCTAACTACCACACACAAAGGTCTCACCGCAAAACTACACAACGTGTTCTCTTCAGTACAGCCTAACCACCACACACAAAGGTCTCACCGCAAAACTACACAACCTCTCCTCTTCAGTACAGCTTAACCACCACACACAAAGGTGTCACTGCAAAACTACACAACCTGTCCTCTTCAGTACAGCCTAACCACCACACACAAAGGTCTCACTGCAAAACTACACAACCTGTCCTCTTCAGTACAGCCTAACCACCACACACAAAGGTCTCACTGCAAAACTACACAACCTGTCCTCTTCAGTACAGCCTAATACCACACACAAAGGTCTCACTGCAAAACTACACAACCTCTCCTCTTCAGTACAGCCTAACCACCACACACAAAGGTCTCACCGCAAAACTACACAACCTCTCCTCTTCAGTACAGCTTAACCACCACACACAAAGGTCTCACTGCAAAACTACACAACCTGTCCTCTTCAGTACAGCCTAACCACCACACACAAAGGTCTCACTGCAAAACTACATAACCTCTCCTGTTTTCCCATTAGACGGAAGCCTTTTTCTGGACAGATTAGCAGAACTCGCAGGTTTCAGTTCAATCAAAATTATCACTGTGCTCTATTTTGACTTTTACTATTAAATCTAAAAAATATATATATTTTTTTTGTTTGTTTGTTTAACTCTGCACCTGGTTGAATGGTTCACATTCATTTTTCACAGAGAGATTATCTGAGCACAGCTTTTATATTCACTAACAGACTGAGAGAAACTCCTGACAGATGGACAGAAATGGCGTAACACAGAGAGAGGAAGAGAGAGAGAGAGAGAGAGAAAGACATCAGTGCGTTGGCGTTGGCATTGGCATTGGTGTTGGCGTTGGTCATTGATGATACAGTGTAGTCGTGTACTTACTGTGTGTGTGTGTGTGTGTGTGTGTGTGTCTCTACACTCTTCTCTGCAGGTGGCTGGCATACCTGGGCCTGCTGCTGTTTGACGTGCTCATTTGCCTCCTGGTGCTATTTGGCCTTATTCGTAACTCTAAGGGCACTCTGATTGGGTAAGGCGAATGACCGTGTGTGTGTGTGTGTGTGTGTGTGCCACCCTTATGGGATTATTTCTCATTCACAAACAGCCTGGACCTAAAAAAAAAAACAAAAAACAAAAAAATAAATAAATAAAACCACTTCTGCTCTCTTGGCAAGAAGGCCAGAACGGCAGTGTAATTTTCAGTGTAATTTTAGTTCCTCTGCTGATTCACACAGGCAAGAGACGGAGTTATGTGATAACAGTCCTTTGACTCGTCAAGACGTTTTCTCCCAAGTCTCTTCGCTCGCCTGCAGGAAATTACTTCTGACAACGCTCTGTATGTCCTAGTCAAAGCAATTACATCAGCTGCCTTTACACTTCATAACAGGACAATTAGCCACAGCTCCTTTTAGCCCGAGTTCACACTCTGTAATCTCTCTGAGATTTCTCCCTCTCGAGATGGAAAATTTTAGCAACGCTGCAGTAAAAAAAAAAAAAAAAAAAAAAAAAAAAGACAGCTATCTGATTTCCCACTGAGTAGCAAGCAGTACATCTCAGCAGGGCCTCTGTATTTTCATTTTGTGTGTGTGTGTGTGTGTGTGTGTCTGTGAGTGTGTGTGTGCGTGCGCATGCATGTGTGTGTGTGTGTGTGTGTTTGAGAGAGAAAAGAGACAGAGTGTGAACTCCTAAGGTTTCCTGGGGTCAGTCGTTTTAATGTTAGACATTTCCAGAAGCTACAGCCTCAGAATTTCCTCTGCCGTCCTACTGGTTCAGTCACTTCCTGTGATTGAGAGAGGAGAATGTGACGTCAGTCCATCATTGCCAAGAGACACAGAGGAACACATAAAGCCCTCACTAGGGCTTTGACATTATAAACCTGCTGACCTTTTCACAACTAGACCACAGAAGTCATGACCCAAGGCCCAGGTGCAGACACAGGGCTATTTAGTTTAGGGGCTTTGTGTCTGTCCTGCCACTGCGACGGCGGAAACCCTCTGATCCTGTCCGTGGTAACACGAATGTAAACAACATCCCGCCGTTAAATGGAATGCTCACCATTTTCCACCAATGGGAAGGAAATGTGAGCCTGTCGAAACACACTGCTGTCATCACCGTTTCTCACTGGTCGTAAAAACTGTTCGACTGACGTTCATCTCTTTGAAGCGGATGTTTTCGCCCGCCTCGCATATTTCAACGTTGTCTCTCGTTGTGTCTTTCTGTGGAGTGGTTTCTCACCTCTCAAAGTCTTATTCCTCTTAAATTATTCAAATATTCAGCGTTGAAAATATTCAAATTATTCAGGTGTTACGATATGTAAAAGACTGGTTGAGTTAACTGATGGAGTGGGGTTTTATTACTCTTCTGGTGAACTTCGGGACGCAGAGTGACGTACGCGGAGCGAATGCGGTGTTAAGGTGGCTGATTACTCTAATGTTCAGTAAGCATTTGTCCCATCCTTCCCCTGCAGGGTCTGTTTGCTGGGCGTGCTGGCACTCGTCATCAGCTGGGGATCACTGGGACTGGAACTGGCTGTCTCCTCGGTGAGGGTCTCCATGGAAACGTGGCAGTGTTCAAAGACAGGGCTCTGTTGTTACTGGGTGTA